>NW_024067836.1:320000-515744 GCF_009389715.1 Phoenix dactylifera | reverse complement strand
TGTGCAGAAGGTAGATAGAATAGGTAATTAGGCTGGTTTATTAGGTACATTCTGGTGCATCTAAGAGGCTCATGAAATACGTAAGAAAGCTGTGTTATAGGATTTCATGTTATAGGTCTGTCAGGTGTGCTGGAGGGCTAATGATGCTGCTAACTAGCTTAACCAATGTGATGAGGAAATCTTTTGGCTTTTAGAGTCTGATTCAAATCAATATGAAATGTGCTCCAGTGACCTCTCTGTCATGGAATTGGGATTTATGGCAGTTAAAACAATTGGCTGAGGCCAAATAACTTAAGGGCTGCATGTCGAAGCACTGTGATAGCCATTTGCTACAGGTAAGGATTAGAAGTGAAAATCTTGATGATTAAATGGAATACATAATAAGTCACACAGAGTACGGGAGCTTTATCTGATTGGTGTGTTACTATATATTGTGCCATGTATGCTACAGATGCGGCATATCCTCTAATGAAAGGATTAGTAAGATGAAGGATTCTTGATTCATTGGTGTGGATGGCACTGATCTAATGGAGGATTCATTATGTTAGGTTCTTTGGCTGGTTATGTTGCTTGAGTATGTGGTAGAACTGATTATGGAAATGTATCTCTACACACCTTTATGATGAAATTGCTCCTGAATATCGGTACAATAGAATTTTTGTGATGAACGAGATCAAGGCCTATAAGTTGAGCAATCTAAGGGATCACAACATTACCTCGACAACCTTCCTTATGGTCAGAACCCAACCATTAACCTCATACCATGCATTTAGGTTGCCAAATCCGACATCGAGGTACTATCCAAAGATGCTTACCTGTATGAACGTAGGTCCAAATTCCAAGACTTCAAGACATCTTTAACAAAATGATATATGATGCTTTTGAATATTAAATTTCAAAAACTTGAATTTGTATGGGAGACTGTTGAAACCTGTTGATATGTTAACTCTCTTGTTTGGTTGACATGGGGCTAGCCATGTCTCTGCATTTTCTGCACTTTACACAAAAACTTTTTGAGTTTCACATTGACTCTTATGGTTTGGAAGGATCATTGTCTACACAAAAAGATTTAGTCCTACATTCCTTTCATGAAAGTATCCACTTTGACCTTACATTTGAATATTCACCTTGGAATTTGCCAACACACAACCCTTGCTGTAAATAACATGAGACAAAATGATGTAGTGCATGAGTTTGTATTATCATCCTTCCTTCACCTTTTATATTTCTTTTGTTCTTTCAGCTTAATCTCTTATTATTTCCTTTTCTCTTTTACGTTTGCATGAAACAATTTTCAGTTGTTATTTTTCCAGGCTAATGCAGATGCTGGATATATAAATGATAGCTCAAACTTGTCCTTGATTGTCAAACTATCTGTTGTCCTTGTAGCATGCTAGAGTTTTCCTGCACTGTCTCTGAAAAGTTAGAGCAGCTTTTGTTGTCTTCTTCTTCTCATTCTATCAAATTTATCGGTGGTAATAGCTAACCACTGTTAAGTTTGAGCCAATCTTCCTCAGAGTGCATTCCTGGGAGTAAGATAGGGCAGTTATCTCATTGGAAAAGAGCGCTGTCTTCACTTTGCACCACTGATGGCGAATCTATTCTGCATTGCCATAAATGCCTTAGAATTCAAACCGGATATTTGTCCTTCATTTCTCTCTCTCTCTCTCTCATCACTATGTTGCTGTCATAAGCTGCATGATATATTACAGCGCGTCACATCCCCAAAATATCTATACCACTAGACATGAAAATCGTATTTACATGCAAGGGAGAAAATAGAGAACCACAAAAATGACAAAAGATACATGCAGCAGTAGATGAATGGGCAAAAAATTGTTGTTTATTCTTTATTCTTTATGTTGATATGTGAGTTTCTATCCTTGTTTCCTTATTTTTGGTGGTGATGTCAGGATTTCAATTCAAGCTGACAAATGAACAAGGGAAGACTGGATAACTGAGAATGTATGCACTGTTGTGTCTCGGGAGCAGCTTCAGGAAGGTGTTACTGAAATTTAATTTCATCCAACAATCTGATTTTAAAATCTAACACTTTTCAATTATATAAAATCTTGCTGAGCATGATGTCTAAGGACGTTCTGTGAGCTTATCATGGCTTTTGTGTTGCACTTGTTATGATGCATAATCTGTTACACAAGTTTTGCTGTTTTGACTGATACTAGCAACTAGGGAAACCTCCTAACCTTTTCTGATCTTGGGTGGATGCTAAAATCATATTAATATGCAGGTCATGACCACCAGTAATAACTTGCCTCTCTGTTTCCATATCTCCAGGATGGTCCTGAAAAGGAAAGGTGTCTCTTGAGAAGGAAGGGTAATTATAGACTAGCTGCCAATTTTTCTACACTGGCCAGTCACAGCTATACAAATTTCATTCAGGCTACCATGGGGGGCTCAAAGCTTAAAAACCATAACTTTACGTCCCCTAGGAGACAATCATTAAGGCTTAGGCACTCAGTGCCATTTATGAAGCAGAAGTTGTCAATATTGCAAATTTACGTACAAAGCATCAGCAGCAATTTAATGGAGGAAACTGTTCTACTGTAGCCAAGCGAATCAAAGTTGAGGTGCTTGAGCCTGAAGAAGGTAACTGTACTTCCAAATCAAATGAACAGTTAATATCCCACTGAGTGCAGCTATCCTGAGAAACATATTATGAAGAAACTAATACCGACATGATGACAAAGCCTTAGTGATTGACTTTGAAGGACTTGCGAGCAAGCTGCAAAGCTAAGAAGAAGAAGGTCCTGAAATCTGTTGCTTCTGCAGAAGTTGGTCTTAGGAACTACTCACATGTTGATCCATCTCAAAAGTGGAAGCATGAACATGAGAAACCAAAAGAAGAGAAGCCTGACCTTGAGGAACCCTTGTTACTTTTGAAACTTTCAAAAAAGTCCACTGCAGATAGAAACCAAAGGAAGCATGCAGGATTATCCCCAGTCTCTTTGGGTTTCTATTGAAGCGGTGACTGCAAAGACATGTTCCCTATCTTCTAATGACATGCATGGTTCAATGCCTGTGGCACAAATGAAGGCATCAATAGCAGATAGGCCTTCAGAGGACAGTGCTGCAGATCTACATGAACTTAAAAAGTGAGGCAGGTGAGATTTAAGAAAAAATTCATGTGATTACCAGAATGTTATGGTTCTGAGTGTCCTGTCATGGACTTTATTGCTGAATTTGATGTTATATTTAGTCATTGTTTCAATTCCTGATAAGGCGAGGAAGGTAGCTAGGAATTTAATTACCTCGTATTTCTCTGTTGATTTTTTATATTCTTGTACTCATGATGTTGCTGTTTCTCTTGCAGAGACTGTTGAAGAGGACTTTGGAGGTAGCGCGAAGGAAAACTTTATTGAAGTAGACCATTCTCTCCTGTCATCAACAACTTATGCTGGCAGTTCAGAATTGGTTTGTCATTTCAAAACTGAGATCATGGAACCTTGTTCTTTGGATGGGGAAAACACAGTAAATATAGCTACTAATTCTACTTTGGACATTATTAGTTCTGGTAATTCTCTTGACAATTCATCTGCTGAGCTGCTTCAGAAAAGTTTACGTGAAGGATTAAATAATTGTTTCCCATCATCATCAACCTGATTTTAAAGAGGACTCTTCATGTTGATAGCCCTGAATTGGTTTATACCATTAAAAGGGAGATCTTGGAAAATGATTCCCCGCTGCATCAGAATCCTGTTTATGTTGCTGCTTCCTCTACTGTGGATTTCATTGCAAAATTTAATTATTCTGAAAAGTTATCTACTGAACCATTTGGAAGACATGAAGATGTCTTGGAGAATGGAGGATCAAATTCTTCCAGTAATACATCAACAACTGTTGCCTTAATGAGGGTCTCTACTGAATATATAGAACCTGATCAGTGCTCTCTATCAGAAAATGAAGAACATGCTAATGAAATCAGGAAGATGGACCTTTCAGAAATGTCCAACCGGAAACTTCGTCTTTCCTTAGTCTCTATACACAAAGCAGTTCCCTTCGATCTCTGCAGCTCTGGACCAGCCTCTATGACCATAGATCCTGGTGCTGATATCCCTGTCAGCTAGCAGCCATAGCTACAGAAGCATGGATATCAAAGTTTGCAGAGGCTTGTGCTTCTGTGTGGGGACATGAAGATTCTCGAAGTTTAGCTCATTATTTACCTGTACAACAGATGCCAATATGTAGTCATATAGAACATGCGACCAATGCTTGTAGCCTCCTATGCAAGGAACATGATTTGGAATTAATCTTTAATACTGCTACAGAAGGTGAATGCTCTAATAATTCAGCTTATCATCCGATTGCTGCAGATGAACGTAGCCTCCTTTGCAGGGAACATGATTTGGATGAAATCTTTAATACTGGTCTAGAAGGTGAATGCCTTCATAATACATCTCATCATTCAGTTGCTGGAGATGAACAAATAAACAGTAATGATAATGAAAGTATTAGCACTCATCTAGAAGAGTTCTCCGAAGCATATAATCTCTATCCCCAAAACCTTCCCATACAATGCTGTGGTGCTCTTGCTGAAAGCTCGTGTAAGACTGAGGGAGTTGTCCTCCAAAGAGGGAGGTCGTGCAGAGGAAGTAACATCTTATTCTGTTGAAATATCTGGTGTGAATGACCCAGAGGGACTCACTAGAGCACCTGATTTCCCGGTCTCCTAAAATTTCCCCAACATGCTTCAGTACTCTCAGTGGCTTGCATTGTGCTGACAGTTTATCAAAGGTTGCAGGAGAATTTTCATCTTTTGGTGTGGAGGGAAAGTTGCATGCTGCTAAAGACCAACCAGCTTCTTCTGAAATCTCCCAGTTTAGTCGATGCAAAAGGGACAAAACATGGAAAAAGAGCACAAACACGATAAAGGGGTTGTTGGTAGCTCATTCTCCGCAAAGGCTACTATCGAACAGAAAGGTTTGGACAATACTGTTAGTTTGTTTCTTACTTGGTCCATATCTGATACTGTAGACTTAATTTTGATAGTACTGTTTTGCAGACCATTTCTCCAACTTCTCAGGAAAAGCTTTGGCAGGCTCTGAGTGACATTGATTTATATGGTGCCAGTCAACTCCCCAGTAAGAAAATCATCTATATATGTTTGCATTTATTTTTATACCAATAATTGTGCTTTGGTTGTAACCCAAAAAAATCCAGAGAATAGGAAGAAGCTTTGGTCGGAGACATGGACTAAAACGAAGACTCCATCATCATTATCAGGTCAGAAGGAAGCTGAAGCATTGCTAGCCCCTGAGCAAATGAGCAAGAAACCAAAGAACCACAGTAATGCTTCCCTTCTTTCAGTTAACAAAGGAATTCTCAAGTCGCCAGAATGCTTCCTGTAGGTCACCTTGTTTTTGCATGAAGAATTCAACATTTCACGAACAAACTGAGAAGGCTGTTGAATTCTCACAACGACAGATGCATGATATAGAAAACATTGCAATGAAACTTCTGAAGGGGTTGAAGTCCATGAAAAACATTGTGGAAGAAACTCTTTGTTCAGAATCATGTTCCTCCCTACCTTCAAAATTTACTGCTGACGAGGTACAAATTATGATTTGAAACCTTTTGGCCCAAAATAGCTTTGCAAAACTATCAATATTGCTTTCACTTGGACATCTGCATTTATACCTAATAGTATGCACAAATGCATGCCTAGTGGCACCTGGCTCTGATGCTTCAGTGGGGGCAACAGTGAAACTTGAACCATGTGTTTAATTTCCAAGTTCTCATGATGCCTGCCTATAGTATAAAAAAAAACTGAAAAACTGTTTGTATCATTCTTCTCAAATTGAACCCACCTATTAGATTTTATGGTTTTGACTTTGATTCTTCATTCCCAGACTACATTGTTTGTTTTCTTTTTCTTTTTGAACACTATATGTTATATTTTGAAATTTGCCACCTTTCTTTTTGTGTTATAATTGAGTTTGAATGTAAAATTTTAGTGGCAACTAACTTTATGTTTTTGGAATGCTTCCTACTATCTCTATGTTGCTAATTCAACCCATTAATAGCACACAATTGCATGCACACAATATTTTTTGATGTTTCTTGCCATTTGAATTTGGCAGCTGATATTGTACGATTACGTTACTTGACTACCAATTCCTTGATTTAAATTGCTTCATTTAACTCATAATCTTTATCCTTTTTGAGAGTACTATTTTTAGACCTATTAAGCGTGCAATTACATTAAGCGCCCAATATATTTGCATCCTTCTCTGCATGTGCATGTATGTTAGTCTTTGCATTACAACTGGATTTCCTTACTCCACAAGCATCGTGACTTGCATCCTTTATGCATCATTATCATCGCACAATCATTTTAGGTTTTTAAAATCTCACACAAATTTCCATTTTGCAAAACCTATTGTTGAGTTATGCATGTCTTCTTAATCTTGTTCCTTTGTTTAACAAGATTTCTTTTATTCACAGATCAGGGCAGCTGTTGAGAATGCATCCAAACTTGAAAAGATCACAAGGAGGTGGCTATCTATGATGACAAAGGATTGCAATCGTTTTTGTAAAATAATGGTTAGTTTTCTTTCTTATTTCACCAAATTCAAGATGTTGCTGATCTGCAATTCTTTAGCGCTTGCTTGTGATCTGATCCTCATCGTGTCTTATTGCTGACAGAGATTAGCTGAGAACAAAGAAACTACTCCTGTTAATGGTGTTTCTAAGAAACGGAAGAAGATTACTTTTGCTGATGAAGCTGGTGGTGTTCTCTGCCAGGTGAAAGATTTCAGACAACAGCCAGCACCTGTTGTTGTACGTGAAACTGGGAAGGATGATATGAGCCATGTACTGTTGTAGAATAGCAGTAGGCTGCTATAGGCAACGAGTCCAAGCATCTCAAAAGCTGGTAATTTTTGTTGGCATGCTCAAATCTCACAGGCGGTAGGCAACAATGGCCACTTCTTGGACAATTGCTGCCATGACAGATGCTTGTGTCTTCTATCTTGTGGCAGAAAGACTATGTGGCTGGAGGATATTTCATACTTTATCCTTGCAAAGTCTGCCTCTGAAGTAGGTCTTGGATTGAGGTGCAATGGATGTTTGAAGCTGTTTCTTAACTGATATTTGTTGCCTGCTGAAGCATTATCCTATCGGACACCACTGGTGAGGTGGAATTTAAGAAACCTAGTTTTATGCTGAGCTATACGTATATGTGCGGTAGAAGGCTTGCCACAGTAACTATGGTAGGGAAAGATTAAAAAAAATCATTTGCTTATCTGGATGACATTGGTCTCAGTTGGTGATGTTATCTTATGATTAAAATAATGTTAGTTTTATATTTATTCCATCATTTCAATATTGTGAGCTGTGGTTTAACTAGAATGCAAATGCATGGTTCAGGATATTTGTTCTATGAAATATGAAATATTTTAGGTCAAGGTGAAATCTATAACAAGTTAGTCAAGTATTGAATAATATGATCATCACCAAGACATGTTTGTTTGCTTGCAATTAGGAAATAATGTTGAAATGAAACTATGCGTCAATGTAATTGAAGGTATTTTAAATTATAATCCTAATTTTTAATTGTTCATATGTACGTCTGCAACAAATAGATAAAATATTTGAGTAGATGTAACACTGCTAAGGACAAAAAAAAAAGAGAGACTTGTTAATCCATGAAGACCGAACGTGAAGGCAAGTGGGAGTTGGTCTTGATCTTCCATTTTGTGCGAGACTTGTTAATCCATGCTCGACTCGGTCTTTGATTTGTTGGAGCTTGACTCAGTTTGAGCCCATTTGCACCCCAGAAACAACCTCTGGTGGTCAACCAAAATTCTAAATCTTTTGTCTTTCTTACTTAAACTTTTTAACGGACCAGCATCCCAAGCAATGGACCACTGTTCAGAACCTCATGGCAATATCATGGCATTGGGAAAAAGGGAAACCGAATAATCATCTACCATGAACTCTGGGCCATCATGGTCTCTCGGAAAGCAAACACAAGTATGTCATCTGAACTCGGGCTCCAGCTCGTGGTCCGAGAATACCGCTCCGGCGCCGTGAGAGGGAGGCTAGTTCGCATGCATGTGTATCATTCCTATCATCGTGCTCCCATATTGAGGTCCCACCTCTAACCAGGCACCCATCTATTGTGGGGTGTGGTTTGCATCGTAGAGTGCTATGCAGCACGCGATTGCTGTTATCAGAAGTTGGCAGCTATCAAACAAGATGCTTTGTGCGCCATACACGGCACATCTTTCTTGATAGTCATCCATCTTCTGATGGCAGCCATTTTTACAACACTTCATAGCGTAAATTGTGTATTGCAGAGGATTCTGAATCCCTCTATATTTGGACCATAGATAGCAGGAGAGCAGTTTAGGCTGAAGTAAAGCCCATAACAGTAAATGCCTAGAGTAGCTTAGTAAAGAAACCTTTGTATCTTTGAGGCTTAGCAATCCAAAGATCTTCTCTATTGCAGCTTTGTAATGCATGCAGATTCATAAATTACGTTTTTACTTAACTGATCCGTTCAGGAAGAAGAAAGATTTTTCTCAACCCACTCCACTCGAATATCTCAAAAAAAAGAAGAAAAAGAGAAGATGGAAGAATTACGAAAGTACGGCTTAAATCCTTTTTTTTTAATTGATATTCCATACCTCCTAAACCAAGGTACATAGCACCTATTCATAATACTAGTAAGATCCACCCTTTCACAATTTAGATTGGATTCTTCTCCTATTTAGAATAGAACTATATCTCCAAAAATGAATATGATTAATAGAAATTATAAGAAAAAAAATTATACAGGAAGTAGAACTCGACTTTTAGATCTATTTTGCCTCATGTTACTCCATCTAATTCTTCATTGATTTCTTAATGGATTGGGAAATAACGTCTGGCCAATATTGTATCCAAAAAGAAAATTTCGATTTGACTAATTTATTTCGGAGCTCAAACGAAAAAATTTCGATCCGATTTAACTATTTAAGAAATTGGTCCAAAGTTGTAGATCTCAAAAAACCACTTAATTTCAAAAAAAGATAATCTTAATCGAATGTTATATAATCATGTTATGACATTTTAAAATTTAGCATGCGATTCGGCTTTTTAATATGATAAAATTTGCTCCTAAATCTTATATAGCTCTACTTATAGTGACTAAAATATTACACATCAAATTTAAAGTTTCTCTAAATCATTAACTCAGTCTCCTCGTGTTACTGAACCTTGCACAATGGCTAATATTTTCAGAGGTCACGGGTGCCGACTCAAAATATAGTGAGTCATTCTACGATTTTTGTTTTGAGCCAGGTTTTGTTCCTGTTTCTTTTCCTGGTATTACCAAAACGGTGGCAGACTTATATCGGCCGAGGGAAATGGATTCGGTGCTAACGAGCGGGTGTGAGGTGCTGTGGACGGCAGTAATGACGCCCAAACGGCAACGGAGTCGGTGTTGACGGGCAAGTATCGAGTGCTGTGGAGGGCGGTGACGATGCGCAGAGGTGGCGGAGATGCCTTGGGCTAAGCGAGGTTTGTGAGAATTTTGTTACAGCTGTCGTAGCTGAACAAAATAACGGCAGCAATTACACGTTACGTTAACAGTTTGCTTTTGGGGAAGGGGCGGAGCGTTGCGCCTCGGTGAACTCAACAGCTTTTGGCCTCCCATACCATATATAACAAATAAAAATATAAAATTCAAAATCTAGAGTGCAGCGCATATCTATAAATAATAATAATAATAATAATAATAATAATAAACAGTATAACAAATTAGATGGTATTTTATATAATCAACTATATATTGATCCTAAACGGTGGATTTAGTAATACAAAATAATTAAATCAAAAGTTGACTAATCTATTGCTTTAAGTGTAATTGATTAATTTTAGAAAATAAAGAGAAAAAACTTTAGTTACTTTCGAATGAAAGTTATCTATTTGAAGCTCCATGTCAAGAAGCCAAACTCCAAAAGACCATAAAAATATTTTTTAGAAGTTCACTTGTAAATACAGAAAAATTCATTCTGAGCTAGCTCAAGAGTCGACTCTGTTGTCGTTGAAATTTGGCCTGAGGGTGATCACACCGGAAGAAGCCGAGGAGACACCAGCCGGGACGGAGAAAGAAGGCCACCTCCTATGCTCCGGGGTACCTACACAAAGTCTTGGCCGAAGATTTCGGCGAAGGCCCTCCGATGGCTAAGTTAACAAGGCTTTTGGAGAAGTTTCTGAATACTTTAGATGGTCTCTTGTAGCTTAAATAGTTTATAATGACTTACCGAAGGTCTTTCCCTACTTCCTTTTTATAGAGTGAGGGTCTCGGCCGTTACCTGAAATCTCGGTCGATTTGTGATTAGTGGGCCATCAATTTGAGACATTGTGCATCATGGAGATCCATCCTGCGGGCTGAGAATTCGGGAGATATTGTTTTGAATCTGTTCTGAGGGTTAGCCATGTCATTTCAAACGAAAGTGGTCGAGGGAGTTCTTAAATGCGTCGTGTGCGCACTTACTCCGAGATGTTACCTGGTGGTATGCGAGGAGTCGGTCATCAATACCCTGCCCCTCGAGGCGGCTGTCATAATGACGAGCTTTTATCACCATGATCCAGTAAGATCTGCTGAGGGAGCCTCTAGCACGATCTGGTCGCTTGGTGGCCTGGGCATGGGATCTGTAGGATCTTTGATGGGATCAAGGCTAACGGGGCCGAGCTCGGCTCGGCCTTCAGCGGGCCGAGGTCGGTCTAGCCTCCCTCTTGAGGTTAGCTCGGTGCTTGGTGAGCTGAGGTCAGCTCGGTGTTTGGTGAGCTGAGGTCGGCCTGGCCTCCCCCTTGAGGTCGGCTCGGCCTTTGGTGGGCTGAGGTTGGCCGGACTTCTCCTTTGAGGTCGGCTCAGCCTTTGGCGGGCTAAGGTCGGCCTGGCTCTTGGCGAGACTGAGGTCTACTCGGCTCTTGGTGGGTCGTCATTGCCTGTGGTCAAGGGAGCCTCTTCGGCCTACTTAGCTTTGAGGTTTGCATTGCCAGAATTGGGTGACTACATGCCGGAATAGACGTTCGGCGCTCTGAATCACCAAAGGTCGCATTTTTGAGCTCGAGGCTGCATTGGCCGGCTAGAAGCACGAAGCCAAGCAGCTCGCTAGTTCGGCCAATGAGCGGGTCCAGGAGGCTGTCCATAATTACTGCGAGTCCGAGGCATATTCAGACGAGCTGGCAGAGGAGGCCATTGACAGCCTAATTCGGGGTTTCGAGAACTGCCATGATCAAGCGTAGCGACTCTGCCCCGAAGTCGACTTCAACAGCCTTCATTTACTTCCGGGTGGAGCCACCAAGTCTGCGATCACGGGTGAAGTGGGCAAGCTCGCTGAGTTACACAAGCTCGTCGCTGGCGGGGATGGAGATGCTCCTGAGGCCTCTACTGAGGCCGCTGCTGAGGTCAGAGCTGGGGCTACTGCCGAGGTCGGGCCAAAGACTGCGCATGCCGCTTGAGCTTTACCCCCCGTTTTCTTTAACTTTTTTTGCCATTCTTGTAGAGTGGGCCACGTAGGCCTTTTTGTAGTTGACCTCTTTTGCATTCAATCCGACCTCAAAGTCGGTATCTTTTGTATTCGGCCTTTGGCCTTTTAACATCAATAAAGAATACTTTTTTTCTCTAAGTACATTTTTTCTCTGAGTGCTTGGGCTCGTCTTGCTTCATGTCTTGTGTTGGATTTTTGCGCTTGGCATCTGCTTCCAACTTGGACTTAGAATAGTCTTGCAAAGTCAATGAAGAGCTCACTGCTTCCAAGCCCGTCTGCTGGTGTGCTTTAGGCATCGAGGTCGGACATCAGGTATGCTTTCGGTCTTTGAACACGGGACCCTGTTTAGCCTTTGCTAGGGCACCTTTTAAGTAGAGGGTCATCATGAATTTTGATGCATTCAGACCTTATAGATCTTCTTAGGTTTTAACTTGGGCGCGCGAATTGAGGTCGAGGCGCTTCTAAATTTTTCTTGAGGTCGAGGGAGCCCTTGGGCTCGCGGTCGACTCAGTAAGGTGCCCCGAGCTCGGGCTCGGGGTATCATTGTAGATTTCGTCATCGTAGATACCTACGGTCGAGGGAGCCTTTTGGGCTTGCGGTCGATACTACAGGGCGCCCCAAGCTCGGCTTTAGGGGCGTAATTGTAGATTTCGTCGTCGTAGATACCTGCGGTCGAGGGAGCCCTTCGGCTCGGGGTTGACACTGCAGGGCGCCCCGAGCTCAGCTCCAAGGGCGCCATTGTAGACTCTGTCATTGTAGGTACCTACGGTCAAGGGAGCCCTTGGGCTCGCGGTCAACATTGCTTGGCGCCCCAAGCCCGGCTCAGGAGCGTCATTGTAAATTCTGTCGTCATGGATACTTGTGGTCGAGGGAGCCCTTGGGCTCGCGGTCGACACTGCAGGGCGCTCCGAGCCCGGCTCAGGGGCGTCGTTGTAGCTTTCGTTGTCGTAGATACCTGCGGTCGAGGGAGCCCTTGGGCTTGCGGTCAACACTGCAGGCTGCTCCGAGCCCGGCTCATGGGCGTCGTTGTAGCTTTCGTCATCGTAGATACCTACGATCGAGGAAGCCCTTGAGCTCGTGGTCGACATTGCAGGGTACTCCGAGCTCGGCTCCAGGGGTGCCATTGTAGCTTTCGTCGTTTGTAGATACCTGCGGTCGAGAGAGCCCTTGAGCTTGCGGTCGACACTGCAGGGCGCCCCGAGCTCGGTTCCAGGGGCGTCAATGTAGCTTTCATTGTTGTAGATACCTGCAGTCGAAGGAGCTCTTGGGCTCGTGGTCGACAATGTAGGGTGCCCCAAGCTCGGCTCTAGGGGTGTCATTGTAGCTTTCGTCGTAGATACCTCCAGACAAGGGAGCCCTTGGGCTCGCGGTCGACACTGTAAGGCGCCCCGAGCTCGGCTTCATGGGCGTCATTGTAGACTCTGTCGTCTTAGATACTTACGGTCGAGGGGGCTCTTAGGCTCGCGGTCGACACTGCAGGGCGTCCCGAGCCCGGCTCTAGGACGTCATTGTAGCTTTCGTCGTTTGTAGATACTTACGGTCGAGGGAGCTCTTGGGCTCATGGTCGACACTGCAGGGCGCCCCAAGCTCGTCTCTAGGCGCGTCAGTGTAGCTTTCGTCATTGTAGATATTAGCAGTCAAAGGAGCCTTTGGGCTTGCGGTCGACACTGCAGGGCGCGCCGAGCTCGGCTCTATGGGCGTCATTGTAGCTTTCGTCGTAGATACCTTTGGTCGAAGGAGCCCTTGGGCTCGTGGTTGACACTGCAGGGTGCCCCAAGCTCGGCTCCAGGGGCGTCATTGTAGACTCTGTCGTCGTAAATACCTGCGGTAGAGGGAGCCCTTGGGCTTGCGGTCGACGCTACAGGTTGCTCCGAGCCCGGCTCAGGAGCATCATTATAGATTCTGTCATCGTAGATACTTGCAGTCGAGGGAGCCCTTGGGCTCGCGGTCGATATTGCAGCGTGCCCCGAGCTCGGCTCCGGGGGCATCATTGTAGATTCTGCCGTCGTAGATACCTGCGGTCGAGGGAGCCCTTGGGTTCGCGATCAACACTACAGGGCGCCCCGAGCCTGGCTCAGGGGCGTCATTGTAGCTTTCATCGTCGTAGATACATGAGGTCGAGAAAGCCCTTGCGCTCGCGGTCGACACTGCAGGTTGCCATGAGCTTGGATCCAGGGGCATCATTGTAGCTTTCGTGGCTCCCGCAGATTCCTTTTGGGCTGGCAAGGGCGAGGCACACGCCGCTGCCCCCCGAAGTCGAGGAGCCATCAAGATGTAAGATCCGAGGCTGTCTAGGAGCCTCTTCTTTTTCCAGGTGGAGCTCGGCTTGGTGCGGACCCCGCCTCCGATGGTTGTTTCCGTGTTTGGGACTGAGCTCTGTGAGAGCTTCGGTAGTGATGATGCTCCTTTTTGTGGACTCTTCTGCCCTGCTTGGCCAGAGAATTGCATCGCGAGCGCCATCATATGGATCCGCACCCGCGAGGAGGAGGCGCAGGCTAGGCTCCCGCTTGTTGCAGGCCTTGAACGACCGTGGTGAATATATGAATCTGCTGAATGAGCATACCGTATTGCTCTAGCATGACCTGAGAAATTGGTCCACCGGTGGCACAGGTGGTGGGCTTTCTTTCTCCATCCTGGCTGGTGTTTCCTCTGGCTTCTTCCGGTGTGATCACCCTCAGGCCAAAACATACTCTTAAATTTGTAAGGAGTCGACCTTGGCATATTGTTGCTGGCTTATAAGCTCTCATGAGCGGATTTTAGCGGATCATGAGTTAATTTCAAAATAGTTTTAGAGGACAAACAACTAGCCAAAAAATTTATCATTAGTATAAGTATTTACACCTCGACCACCAACACCGTGGTAATCAACATAAGAGACGGATCGAATGGTGGCCAGAGAACCGTACCTTGCAAGCCAATCCATATCACCCACGCACTAAGACCAAAATACGCATACATATACAAACTCGAATGATAAGAACATTTCACTATCTCTAACTAATTTTTAGGAATTTTATCAAAAAACCTAATTTTTAGAAACAGCCGGGGCAGCGGCGGCAGTGGCGGTGACGGGGAAGAGCGCCTCCCAGATATCCGAGAAGGCCGCGACGATGGCCCTGTGGTGGTGCCGCGAGTTGAGCGACAGGAAGCAGAGCAGCAGCTGCTCCAGGTCGCCGGCATCGTAAATCTCCTTTTCCACCACCATCTCCGCCATCGACCGCCGGAAGTCCGCCCGCGGGTCCTCCGACCGCTTCACCACCGCGAAGCTCTCTCTAACCTTCCCCTCCGCCGCCGCCGTCGCAGCCGCCCCGCAAGGCACCAGGCTCCGCAGTACCGCTGCTGCAGTTCTCTCCGGCGACGGGTAGCACTTTACCAACCGCCTCCTCCGCCGCCTCGTAATCCTTCTCCGCTGGAGCACGTTATGCGACGAGCAGTCCGTCGACGAGACCAGCTTCTCCGTCTCGCCGTCGTCTTCCTCCTCGTCGAAAAAATCGCCCTCCCGCTCGTCGTTCTCCCCGTCCCCCTCGCTGCTGAACCACCCGCTCACGGCCGAGGAGGTGCTCACCCGCGCTCGGGATCGCGATGATCTTTTCGTCTCTCCCCGACGCCTCCTGCGGCGGAGCTTCGCCTCCCTCCGCCTCGCCTTGGCCATCGCCGCCGGCAAGAGGATGTCGCAGCCGTCGTCGGAGTCGATCTTCCGGCGGGGGGAGGAAGGGAAATCGTAACGGTCACCAGCGTCGCCGTCGGCATAGGCAACGACGGGCCACTTCTCCTCCTTCCGCCAGAGGTACGGCGGGGTCTCCCCGTCGTCGGCGGGGAAGAAATGGCAGCCGCGGCGGGAGGGGAGGCAGCCGCAAGCGAGGCCGGAGACGACCGGGGGGTGGGGGCGGCGGAGGAAGGACGGAGAGGGGCCGGGCGTTGGCGGCGGAGGGAAGTCGATGTCAAAGGCTTTCCGGTTAACGGGGCAGAGACGGAAGGCTGCGTTGGTAACTGTGACGCCAGCGTCATCTTTAGAGCGGCAGCTCTGGAAAGAGGGGATAACGCGGGATAGCCGGAGACGGAAGCGTTTGGCCATTACGAGGAGTGAGAGGAGGGAGGAGAAGGAGCTAGCGGTGGTAGGAACGAGCGAGCGATGTGGGACTAAAAAGGGCGGGTGTGGGGATTGGAAAAGACTGGGAGCAAAGGTTAATTCTTTAATATATAGTGGAGTGGGAAAGCTGGGGAAGAGGACGAAGGGATGACGCTTGCAAGCAGAATCCGGCAAGGGTCGGGACAGGGGGGAGGGGTGAGAGAGTGAGTGAGACTGGGACGAGGTTGCTTCGTGCATTTCCTTTCCGGATGGTTTCGTAAAATACCCGGCAAAACAGAGCCAATGAGCACTTTGTGGCCCTTTTCGACTCCAGCCTTTAGCTTTGGCAATTACGATCCGAAACCTGCAATTTTGTCCTCTAATCCTTTGGCTTGGTTTGCACTCAGAAGGCAGAGAAGTAGACTAGTGCATTTGAGCTCCGGAAGTATCGTCGTCTTTCTTTAATTCCATATAATATTAGACATAGTCATCACTTGTATTGGTCGTTTCCTGCTCGGTTCACATGTGCAAAGCTGTTTCCCTCCTTCACCTTTGAGGTGTTCTCTGTTAAAAAAAAAATAATCATATAAAAAAATTCTGAACTATTTGAAGGTTTTTAATTTTCTTCTAAATTTTAATTTAGTATGGTCAATTCAATTCAAATCTTGGCTATGAATTCAGTTTGCTACTATAACGGAATTTTCACGTGATGTCACATGAGGCATCATCCCTTTTCGCCATATAAGCTAGTTACGTGATAATTCCGTCATGGCAGTAAGACGGAATTCATAAATAGTATCTAAATTGAATGAATTTAAAAGTTTGATAATTTGATTGCATTAAATTAAAATTTAGAAAAAAAATAAAAAAGTTTCTAATAGTTCAGATTTTTTTTGCATGATTATTCCAAAAAACATATGTTGCCATCCGGACTGAGGAGGAAGTATAGCTCGAAAGATCTTGAGGTTGGTTGGAGACGAGCTGAGCAAACTGGTTAAGGTATGTGATGTAGGCCTGGCGCAGGGCGTGGTGCCGACGCGACTGCGGATTGGTAGAGTTGTTGATTGTTGGGATTGTCATCCCTTGTCGATACAGGCTTGTTGTTCTCTTTGGTAGGCAGCTCCTCGGCTAGTTTGCTCCTCGGCTAAGGTCGTAGTCATTCGTCTTGGTTTACATTCGATCGAGGTAAAGAAGGTCGGTCTGATCTGAGGTCAAGGTCCAATATTTCTTCCATCACTTGCCTCTCACTTCCGAGCTCAAACTGCACTCCGGTTTGGGCGATGGAAGTTGAACGATTACTTTGATCAAGGGTGAGACCTTCGTTAGGGGCCTTAAGTGCATTGATCGGTCTTTCCAAAGCATCGAAAGATTCAGGCCATCTCAAGATGTCATCATTGTGGGGCGACGCCTAAATACTATTAATGCAGCGATCCGATGAATTGCCCACGTTATATCTCGAGTTGACATGTGGCTCGATCTGCTCAGGTAGCTAGATCGGCGCTTCGATTGTGGCCGTCTGCACCCTTATATAAGGGCATCCCCAATCTTTAGGCTCTACCTTTTGCCCCATTTACTCTCCCACCCGAGTGCTCGAGCGTCCAAGCCCCTGGGTGGTTTTTCGGCAAAGCCTTTCATTCTTTGTGTTTCTCCATTTTCGGTGAGTTCTCGCTCCTTGGCTGCTCGGCCTTCTTTTTTTATCTTCTTCGTCTCTTTGTCCTTCATTATCTTTTTCTCGTCCTTTCGCCGTTTCATCCTTCTTCTTGCCAGCATAAGCGGAGTTGAGGTCAATGCCTAGGAGGAGAGTCGACCGTCTGACCGCTCTTCTCGAGGTTGGCAGTCATCGCCATCAGGTGAGGCAAAGTTCGAGGTCCGATTGGGCCCGGTCTATAAGGTATTTGTCCTTACTCAGGAGGATATGGACCTCATCTGAGCTCAGTATTTTGTGACTCCAGAGTTTACCTTTGAACTCGTTAGTCCAGGTAACTGGGTGATGGACCACATCCTCCTCGGCTTGTATGAGGAAAC
Source organism: Phoenix dactylifera (assembly GCF_009389715.1). Taxonomy (NCBI): domain Eukaryota; kingdom Viridiplantae; phylum Streptophyta; class Magnoliopsida; order Arecales; family Arecaceae; genus Phoenix; species Phoenix dactylifera. Next base: position 498,149 of record NW_024067836.1, on the reverse strand, counting down.
TCTATAGGCTAGGTTAAGACTTCTTATCAGCTCATTCTTTGTGCAACTGATGTGGTCTTATGACCTTATTTTGACCCAGCTGGTGTCGAACTCCTGGCGGATATTAGTTAGTTTTCTCTCTTATTTTCTCTGGGGCATTCAAGCCTCAATTTTTCTCTTTTGTAGGTGCTTCACCTTGAAGAGGCATCATCGGAATAGTAACTAGTGGTATTTCTCTTCCTAAAAAGACTGCCAATTGCTCTGAGGTACTCCCTCTTCCATCCATGGATGAAAAGAAAGATTTTTCTTTGTCCACCCTGAGCAGCCATGGGGGTTTGAGACCGCATGGAGGGCACCATGGACCGACCTGAGTCGGCTTTCGAGGTTGTCTGATGATGATCAAAGGACCTTGGATAGACTTCTAGAATCTCAATCCGAGATCTCTTTCCTACAGGAGTTGTTACCCAAGGAGGCTCTAATTAAGGCCGATTTGATATAGCCGACCCCCAGGGTAAGTTTCTCTTGGATTTTCTCTATCCTCTCGCCTCGGCGTTGTAGAATAACTTTGTCTTCGATTTTGCATCTCTTGCCGTCATGAAGTTCGATCTCTCATTGATTTGCAAGAGGAGAAAGGTGAAGAAGAGGTCGACCGTGGCCGCTGAGGGCGAGGCTCCCCAAAAGAAGTGGTTGAGAGGGAAGTCCTAGGCCCGTGCTACCAAGGCCACCATTGAGGTTGGTGTTGAGGCATCAGTTTCTAAAGTTTCCCATGATGTGCCCGTACCTTGAGGAGAGATTGTAGAGCCGAACTCCACGTTGAGGTCATTTAGTCGATCGAGTCAACTCCCCTAGAGGAGGTTGTCTCTGCTGGACCCAGCTCAGTCGTCATGCCCTGCACCAACCATCTTCCAAGGTTTGTGCTTGGCTTGATCGGATCCAGGCTCGTCTACTCCAGCTAAGGAAGGCCATTCAGCCCCGGCCCACACCTCTAAGACCTACTTCCCAAATTGGGCAGTCGAAGAGTCTGATTCAGCATTGGAGACTCTCGGGATGGCGAGGAAGTTAGTTTGAGCTATACAGCTTCAAGCTGATAGGAAACTTGTACTCTCCCTCGACCCCACCGAGTTCTTCGACAGGGCCTATGTAACGGTAGTTCAGGTATGTTTAATAAATCTTCTCTAAGTCACTTTTCTCAAGAACTAATTCCTCTTTTCCTTTTCAGCACGTCCTCGAGATCGGCTACATGAATGAGAGGATCATGATACACTTAAGCAGTATCTCGTAGTACAAAGTGAGGGCAGATATCATCGAGGAGCACGCCCATCTGGCTGAGGTAGGGGCGGAGACTATTGAGGAGCAAGCTTAGGAAGTCGAATTGAGGATGGAGGTAGCCGAGGAGCGGGCCTAGCAGAACTTGGGGCGAAGGTAGCCAAAAACAAAGTGGGGTTGACAAAAGCCTATGCCTTAGCCATGCGGACCCAAGCCTTGATCATGGAGAGACAACTATCCATGTCTAGGAAGGCCTACCATGTTGCCGAGTACAAGGCTGCAGAGCTCTCTAAGAAGCTAGTCCAAGATTGCAGGTGGCCACCAAGGCTAGGGAGGAGGCCGTTTGCGTTAAGGAAAAAGTTGTAGAGGCGGTTAAAGAATACCATGCCTCTGAGGAGTTCATAGAGGAAGCCGTGGAGATTGCGATCAACATCTTCGGTAAGGTCTTCACAGATAGCCGAGCTCGGGCTCAGCTGCTTTTCTTGAGGATGGACTTCTTCGGTCTTTACGATGACGACAATGATGATGAGGGCTGCAACGAAGGCGATGACCTTACAATTTGCAAAGACATCGAGGTCAGCGGTGGTGGCGGTGAAGGCACCGAGGGGGAGGGGCGAAGGAGCTAATTAGGGGGATGCCCTCCTTGACCTAGATGTTGGCCTTGACATTGCAGATCGCGTCTGCGGACCCGAACCCTCGAACAATGGCCTTGCCGGTAGGGATTTTCATGAAGATCCGCATCTTTTTAACCGAAGAAAACTAGATACCTCAGCAAGGAATGAAGTTATTTATCTAGTCATTTTTGGTTTTTGCTTTTTGCTCGGGTAGACTGAGCTCAATGTACTTTTTTTTGTTCTACTTCTGCTGAGGTTAGTGTAAAAGCTTACAACTTAATGAAAGCAAAGCGTTTTCCAAGTACCTGATTTTGGTCTTTGCTTCCGTTGTTTTGTTTTTTGTTCTTCGTCCGAGTCTAGGTCATTGTACCAATCTTCGATCTTTTATTGTAGCTCTTTGTGGCTTGGCTTTTGCTGAGATCAATGTATGTATAAAAAAATAATGAAAGTAAAATTATTTTCTAAAGTATCGGACTTCGGTATTACTAGCTATCATTGTATTTCTTTATTTGAGTTCAAGTTGCCTCACCGAACTCTTTTTCTTGTGGAGCTTTAGCTTGCCTTAGGCTCCTCGGCCGATCTTTCCGGAGTTTGGCTCCCGAAAAATTTTGAGTGAGTCGACGGAGGGGGGCCGGTGCCTTTTTTGTTGGTCATCCTTAGAGTCTTGCTCCGGAGGCATCTCCAGAGTATGCTTCCAAAGGATGCCTCTAGGTTGGCTCCCACAGAGAATTTGAGTAGGCTCGGTCTTCTGCTTGGGCTGTTTTCGACCTAAAGAAGTCGATTTGAATGCTAAGCCTTCGACATGGTGGCTGGTTCTCCTGCTCTAGCTATTTCCGACCTGAAGAGGTCAGTTGACTTGCTGAGTCTTCGACACGATGTCAGGTTCTCTTGCTTCGGCCATTTTTGACCTGAAAAAGTTGATTGACTCGCCGAGCCTTTAATACGGCGGCCGGTTCTCCTGCTCAGACCATTTTTAATCCGAAGAGATCGGTTGACTCATTGAGCCTTTGGCGTAGGGGCCAACCTTCTTATGTCTAGAGTATTCTTCGAGAGACATCTCTTGAGGGTTTGTTCCTAGAGAAAATCTGAGTAGGTTTAGTCTTGAGGAGGTCGGTGCCTCCTTTCATCTCCGGAGTATGCTCCTAGAGGCATCTCTTGGGGTTGGCTCTGGGAGAAAACCCGAGTGAGCTCGGTCTTGAGGAGGTCGGCGCATCCTTTCATCTCCAGAGTATGCTCCTAAAGGCATCTCTTAGGATTGGCTCCTAGAGAAAATTCGAGTGAGCTCGATCGTGAGGAGGTCGGCATCTTCTTTTATCTCTAGAGTATGCTTCTGGAGGCATCTTTTAGGGTTGGCTCTCCGAAAAAATCTGAGTGGACTTGGTCTTGAAGAGGTCGGCATCTCTTTTCATCTCTAGAGTATGCCTCTAGAGGCATTTCTTGGGGTTATTCTTAGAGAAAATCCGAGTGGGCTTGGTCTTAAGGAGGTCAACGCCTCTTTTTATCTCCAAAGTATGCACCCAGAGGCATCTATTGGGGTTGGCTCCTAGAGGAAATTTGAATAGGCTGAGTCTTGGGGAGGTTGGCACCTCGTTTCATCTTCGAAGTATGCTCCAAAAGGGATCCCAAGCGAGCTAGTTTAGGGAGGTCCCAGGCATCCCCAGGGTTTCTTCTTTATTGGGGCCTAGGCATCTCTAGGGTATCCCAAGTCAAATATACTTGTCATGATTATTCGATCTAGAGACAGGAATGTTCGTCCGATTTCTGTCTACCTAAAAATACGCTAGACAGATCGTTGTTAGAACCGACGAACAAAAGTTAAATTTAAATTTTACTCTTACCTTTCCTACTCGAAGAATAGTGGTCGTAAGAGGTCAATCCACAGGGAGACGATTGGAGTTGCATAAAAATTAAAACGTTCACTCGGATTCAAAATCGATTTTCGAATAACTAAAGAAAAACATTATATCAGGGATGTTGAATGTTCTCTAATTGAAAATAAACAAAGGAGAGAAAGAAAACGTTGCAATTGAAATTGGATGCAGATTAGGGGTCAATTTCTAAAGACAGAATATGAATTAAAATCGCCAGTCGAATAGCAAAGATTAATTTCAGAGTTATCTTAAAATTAAGAATTTCAAAATAAACTGCAAAGATTAAACTAAACCTAGAGCATGGATTGCCTAAAAGAAAATTAATATATTGTATATGAAGCAAACATTAAATTGAACCTAGAACACGGATTTCATAAAAGAAACTGATGGATTTCATGAAAAGGAAATTGATTACAAGAACATAAAATTAAAAAAAATGAAATAAAAAGAACAAGTAACTCGGTTGAACAGTTAAAAAAAAATAAATTAAAATAGCTTTTTTTTTCTTCCTTCTTCTCGGAAAACAGGGCTTCTCCTCTGTTCCAAGAACAGAAACAGAGCTTCTTCTTCCTCCTTGGACCAGCCGATAGAGAGCCCTTTCCTTTCCTCTGTTTCTTGGCCTCCACCCCAACCGAGCACACCTCCTCCCTACTCTGTTTCCTCTCCCCCTCACACCTTCCCGATGGCCTCTTCTTATAGGAGTCTTGGAAACGCGTTGAAGACGTGTTGGAGATCTGCCTCGCTGGGGGAGACCTTCGCCACGCGCGGATGGAGTTGGATGCGGTGCGGGATGTGGTGAGATGGACGGCTGTGAGGCGGGGATGACTCGGTCGGACGCCTGATGCGGAAGGCGCTAGGGCGTTAACCGCATGAGGAACGCGGCTGCTGGCTTCGCAGATGGGCTGGCACGTGGTTGAGGAGCTGGAGATACTACATTTGCTCGGCACGGCAGCTGGGAAGCACGGTGATTGCGGAGGATTTGGAGACGGCTTGCAGCTGGGACGCGGCTTCGCCAGCGCACGCGATGGACGATTGCGTGGAAGACGGGGACGACTGCTAATGGCGGAATACTCGGGGAAGAGCTGATATCGCGGTTGGGCTGGCACGCGGGGATACGCTGAGGCGTGCCGGCTGGTACGCTGCATGGCGGGGACGCGGGCTGGTGACGCGTTGGGGACGAGCTGGCCGCGATGTGTGATATGCTGATTTGGGAAGGAGCTTCATACGGACGCCTGGGATGGATGCAGAAGAAGCGGTGGTTCCAGACGATGGCTGGATGCGGGATCATTTGGAGCTTCGTGGACGCCGGATTGGAAGCGAGATCACGACTCAAAATGGACATGGAAGGCTGAAGGGCACTGCAGGATACTCGGACGCAGGATCCGGGCAGCTCGGACGCGGCTGGAACGGGCGAAAGAGGCTGCCGGGAGGAAAAAAGAACAGTGATCAGAAAAGAACATTTCCGAAACACTATTCATATGAACAGTATTTTTACGTAACACTATTCATATGAATAGTATTTTTACGTAACACTGTTCATATAAACAGTGTTTTTACGTAACACTGCTCATATGAACAGTGATTTCAGCCATGAATAGAAATTTTGGAAATAAAGAGTAATTTCAGCTTTTGTTCATGGGATTGGAGGTTGAAGATGAAGATGCTCATTTGGAAGGTGCATGCGTGGTGGGGACGCGCTGAGGACGCGGACGGCCTGGCATAATCAAGTTGGTGCTGTAAGGGCGGACTAGGAGCTGGAGACCCGTCTGGGCTGATCGCGAGATCCTTGGGACATTGCTAATGGCGTGAAGGATTAGGACGCGCTAGAATGCTGGCTTGACTCGAGCTTGGGCTGCCGGGCATTGGGCTCAAACCCAATGTTATTGGGTCTCTTGGATTACTTGTACTCAAACACAAATACAACATTAATTAGTTAATTTTATTATTAATGATTAATTATAATGCTAATTAAAATGGTCTGACGATTGCACTTTTGTGCTCTCATCATACCTCCCAACCAGCTTATTGCTAGTCTCTAGCAATTTAGTGTGACAATGATAAAATGAGAGTGCAAAAGTTTTATTTATTATATATATATAAATATACATGAACTAAGATAAATACTCACTTTCGTAGAGCATTACGATTGCACTTAGCACGTGCAACAAGCCGTTAAACCCCTAGGTTACCCTAGTGGACGAGTGTTGTCTCGTGAGGGTTTGCAGTGAAGTTACCCACAAACTTCAATCCTAAAATAAAATTTGGTTTATGAAATGAAAGTCTAATTTCAAGTAAATAACTGATCAGAATTTTAAAAGCACACAAGGTTTTAATTACTAATTAGCCCAATTTCTAGGTTAGTATGCAATTTAAGTTGAAGTCATTAAGTTTTCCATTAGGGAGTTGTAATACTTATTTATACTTGAGTACTTAGTGAAGTCTAGACCATGCACCAGCTAAGGTTTCAGATCTCCAAAATATCGCTAATATTAATAGTTTCCAAGAATTGGTCGGACAAGACCTATTTGCTGATTCAAAATCATCTTATCTGCAGGATTTCGAGAGCTGTGGATGTTTACTTTAATACCTCATGGGCTTTATCTGTAATATTCCAGTTTACTCGAATTTTTACAATGACGGCTTTCACACTATTGTCTTTCTTAAGGTCAATATACATTTTTTTTTCATTTTTTTTTGCATTAAAGAGAAATGATAATGTATATATTGTGCACTTTTACTCCTGTGATGATTCCTCCATGTAGCGAGCAATTAGTCGACAATTCTCACACCAGTTGGCATGAGGTGTCGGGCATCAAGACTCCCCTACGGACCTATACTCGGGTTCCTCATCACAAGCCCGCTGACCTTTGACAATAGGTAGCCCTTTTCGATGTACCTGACTAAATCCACCAATTTTTTTTTTTGGATCAGAAAAAGATGGTTCATCAGGATTCGAGGTTGCTACCATATTCTCAACACAATGTCGAACCTATACCTTAGAAAATGCAGGCCAGATGTATTGTGAAATTCAAAGCACTAATTAGCTTACAACTTACTAAAAGGAACTTAATAAAAAGAACTCACTTTGCACTACTTCCGACTAGTCATTGGGCTCTTAGATTTTATATACCTTGTGTGTTGTAATTTAATTTTTTTTTCAAAAAATTTTAACTAAATTTTTTTTTTTAAAATGCTTAAAAATACCCCCAAACCTAAATCTAACATTGTCCTCAATGTTAAAAAAAATTTAAAGCAGTAAGAGGACAGAGGATAAGTTACCTGATATGGGTGGGTAAATTGAAAATTAGGGCAAAATTTCCCAAACCTGCATGTTAGTAAATTTTTTTTTTTATAGAAGATATTTATATGTTGGGTTGCCTCCCCAGAGCGCTAAGTTTTATGTCTTCAGCCAGATAATTCTAATTCATTCATGATAGACATGGTCGGTCAGAAGTGTCTCCTCAACTTCTGGACTCAGATACTCAAGGTATGGTTTTAAACGATGTCCATTGACTTGAAAGGTCCTACCATCCTTGGTTTTGCATATTACTACTGCACCATGCGGGTGTACTTTCTCTACTGTGTATGGGCCAGTCTAGCGAGATTTAAGTTTTTCAGGGAATAGATGTAATCGAGAGTCATATAAGAGAACTTTTTGTCCTTGGTAAAACTCTTTACGAGTAATCATTTTATTATGCATGACTTTAATGCGATCCTTGTACTTCTTAACACACTCGTAAGCATCGTTCCTAATTTCTTCAAGCTCGTCGAGCTGAAGCTTTCTATGTTCTCCCGCCTTGTCGAGGTCGAAATTTAGGCGTTTGATTGCCCAATAGGCCTTGTGTTCTAACTCGACAGGTAAATGGCAAGCCTTGCCATAGACAATCCTATATGGGGACATTCCAATTGATGTTTTGTAGGCCGTACGATATGCCCACAATGCATCTGTTAACCTAAGGGACCAATCCTTTCGAGATGGGTTGACAGTTTTTTCAAGGATGGTCTTGATTTCTCTATTGAAAATCTCAACTTGTCCACTCGTTTGTGGATGATATGGTGTACCGACCTTGTGGGTGATGTTGTACTTCCTAGCAAGGGCTTTAAAAATTCTATTGCAAAAATGTTTCTCCCCATCACTAATGATAGCACGAGGGGTGCCAAAGCGAGCGAAGACAGACTCCTTAAGAAACTTGATCACTACTTTGTGATCATTGGTCTTACATGCGATAGCCTCAATCCACTTGGACACATAGTCAACAGCTAGGAGTATGTACTGGTGCCCAAATGACATAGGAAAAGGACCCATAAAATCAATACCTCAAACATCAAAGATTTCTACAATTAAGATCGGGTTCAGGGGCATCTCATTTTTTCTTGAAATTTTTCCTAGTCTTTGACATCGGTCACATGCTTTACAATACTCGTGTGAGTCATAAAATAGTGTGGGCCAATAGAATCCGCACTGCAAAACCTTTGCAGCCGTCTTTTTACCACTGAAATGACTACCACAAGCATGGTCATGACAAAAGAAAAGGACTTTCCTTTGTTCGTATTCAGGAATACACTGTCGGATGATTTGATCAGGGCAATATTAAATAGATATGGTTCATCCCAAAAATACCACTTCACACGAGCTAGGAAGCGAAATTGCTCCTGTTTGGTCCAAGAGCTAGGCATTTGTTCAGTAACAAGGTAGTTGACTATGTCAGCATACCATGGAACATTGGTATGGGAAATCATCATTAGTTGTTCATCCGGAAAAGTTTCGGATACCGGTAATGATTCTGCAGATGACTCAACAATCGGTCTGGACAAGTGGTCAGCTACTACATTTCAGATCCCTTTTTGTCTCGAATTTCAAGATCAAATTCCTAGAGCAATAGGATCCAACGAATGAGCCTTGCCTTAGCATCCTTCTTTGTGAGAAGGTACTTAAGGGCGGCATGATCGGAATAAACAAGAACCTTAGATCCTATCAGGTAGGGGCGAAATTTATCTAGGGCAAAAACAACTGCCAACAATTCTTTTTCAATGGTGGAATAGTTGAGTTGGGCGTCATTCAAAGTTTTGCTCGCATAATGAATAACATGGGGAAGCTTCTCTACTCGCTGACCTAAGACAGCACCTATGGCATAATTGGATGCATCACACATGATTTCAAAAGGACGACTCCAATCAGGACACCTTATGATGGGTGCTGAAGTCAATTCAGACTTCAGTCTTTCGAAAGCAGTTACACAAGATGGTGAAAAATTAAAAACAGCGTCTTTGGCCAACAAATCACATAAGGGTTTTGATATTTTACTAAAATCCTTGATAAAGCGGCGGTAAAAACCCGCATGCCCTAAAAATGATCGAATTTCCCTAATAGTCTTAGGAGGTGGCAGTTTAGCAATTAATTCTACTTTGGCCTTATCCACCTCAATTCTCCTTTGTGACACAATGTGTCCTAAAATAATACCTGATTCTACCATGAAATGACACTTCTTCCAGTTAAGAACTAAGTTTTTCTCTATACAGCGTTCTACAACAAGTGTCAAGTGGTGTAGACATTCCTCAAAATTGGATCCAAATACAGAAAAATCATCCATGAAAACTTCTAAAAATTTCTCCACCATGTCGGAAAAAATACTCATCATACACCATTGGAATGTAGCTGGTGCATTGCATAACCCAAAAGACATACGGCGATAGGCAAAAGTGCCATAAGGACAGGTGAATGTGGTTTTCTCTTGATCCTCACGTGCAATTGGAACTTGGTTATATCCAGAATAACCATCAAGAAAACAGTAATAAGAGTGGCCAACTAGACGTTCTAACATTTGGTCAATGAAGGGTAGTGGGAAGTGGTCTTTCCTAGTCAGGGCATTCAACTTTCTGTAGTCGATGCACACTCACCATCCAGTTTGGATTCGAGTTGGGACTAACTTATTTTAGTCATTCTTGATCACAGTAATTCCAGATTTCTTGGGTACGACTTAAACTGGGCTCACCCACTGGCTATCAGAAATAGGGTATATAATCCCTGTATCTAAGAGTTTAATGATTTCAGCTAGAACCACATCCTTCATGATTGGGTTAAGTCGCCTTTGTGGTTCTCTAGAGATTTTTGCATCCTCTTCTAGATGAATTTTATGTTGGACCACAGAAGGGCTAATCCCCTTAATATCAGCTATAGACCAGCCGATCGCCTCTTGATTTTTCTGAAGGATATTTAACAACTTCTCTTCTTGTTCTTCAGTTAAATTTGATGCAATAATAACAGGTAAGGTGTTGTTGTCCCCTAGAAATGCATATTTTAGGTTTTCAGGCAGATCTTTAAGTTCAAGCTGGGGAGGTTTGACACTTGAAGGTACTAGCGGGATTTAGGTATAGGTAATGATTCAAATTTAGTAGCCCATCTGCTAGTATCCATTACAAGAATGGAATCTAGCAATGCATTAACCTCCTGATTCGACTCTCTTTCCTCACAATTTTGACTGAATTGGGCCAAACATCTTTCTAGTGGATCAGAATAACTTGATTCCTCGAAGGACTTACTGATTATGTTTTCAATCATGTGAATTTCTTCTAAATCGTCCATCTCAGATGGTTGATTACTACTGTGAAAGACATTGAGTTGGACGGTCAAGTTTCCAAATGCTAAGGTCATTATCCCATTTCGGCAACTGATCACCGCATTTGAAGTGGCCAAAAATGGTCTACCAAGGATTACCGGGATGTGACTACCTGGGTTTTTCACTGGTTCAGTTTCGAGGACTACAAAATCTACAGGGTAATAAAACTCATTTACCTTTACAATTACATCCTCTACAATTCCCTTAGGATACTTCACAGTCCTATCTGCTAATGACAAAGTAATGTTTGTGGGCTTTAATTCTCCCAAACCTAGTTTGGTGTAGACAGAATAGGGTAATAGGTTCACACTTGCTCCTAAGTCTAATAGGGCTCTTCGAATGATGGTTTCTCCTATTTTAATTTCAACAGTGAGGCAACCAAGGTCCTTTTATTTTGGGGCAATCTGTTGTTGAATAAGAGATGAGGCTTGTGCCGCCATCACAGCTTGCCTAGGAATACTGGTTTTTCTTTTCACCGTGGTTAAGTCTTTTAAGAATTTTGTATAGGAGGGGATCTGTCTGATGGCATCTAGGAAGGGTAAATTTATTTGGACATTTTTAAAGACTTTCATGATTTCATCGTACTGAGTTTTTTCTTTGAGTCTTGTAGTCTACTAGGAAAGGGAGCCTTGGGTGTGTACGTCTTTATTGGTTTCTTCTCTATTCCTTGTGTTCCCTGTTCTTGTGCCTTTTTCTGGGTGGGGTTTGGTTCATGCTTTTCTTCTTTTTCTTACACAGGAAGTTGGACTTTGTTGTCCACTTGCTTGCCAGACTGTAAAGTGGTAATTGCCTGGACTTCATGGGTAGGGTTTCAATCTGAAACTGGCCTCTCAGCCCTTGATTCTGTTGTCTACTAGGGTTAGGTACTGGCTGACTGGGCAATTTACCTTTCTTCCTATCCCCTAGAGAGTTGGCTATTTGGCTCAGACTAACATCAAGTTTTGCAATCGCTTGCGCATGGAATTGGTTAGTCTGGGTTTGAGCCATATTGGTCTGTTGTTGTTGTTGGATGAAGTCTTGTTGCTGCTTCATCATGTTAGCCATCATGGCTTCCAATGATGTAGTTTGCTGAGGGATAGGGGCACTATAAGTAGGAATAGGTGGAGCCAATGATTGGTTTATTTGTGATGGACCTATCCTAGGAAAATTCTTCTGAAAACCTGGTGGACCACCTTGATGCTGAATAGGTTCATTTTGCTTGTATGAGAAATTTGGGTGGAACCTATTATCAGGGTGGTAGACTGGGCTGAATGAATTGGGAGTGGGCTTCTTGAAGGCACTATATGAGTTAAGAGCATTTGCCTGCTCAGCCTTAATGTTGGGTAAACTAGGACAACACTCCACTAGATGCTCAGAACTATTACACAAGATACATAAACTATGTGACTCGTGATCCACTTTCATGATGGGATTTAACTCTTTATATGAACTCGAACTAGTGGAAACAGTGAAAGCATCAAACTTTTTGCTTAAGTTGTTCATTCCAGTCGCCAGATTGGACACGACATTTTTGAGTTCTGGGTCTGCTTTCATTTCATAATTACCTGGTTTTCTAGATCCGAACTCATCTCTATTTACTTCCTCACCATAGCTACTCCAATTTTGGGCATTCTCGGCTAAGTCAACAAGAAATTCATAGGCTTGATCCGGGGTTTGGTCCATGAACCTACCCTTGTGCATGGACTCAATCATGTTTCTATGTATCGGAGTTAGTCATTTATAAAAGAAATGTACTAGATCAGCCTTGTCAAGCCCATGGTGCGGGCACTTGACCAAAAGATCATGGAATTTTTTCCAAAGTTGGAAAAATTCCTCCTCAGATTTTCCTCTAAAAGTTTTTATGGCATCCTTAATTTTTTCAGTTTTTACCATGGGATAGAACTTAGCCATGAGCTTCCTAGATAGTTGTTCCCATGATGTGATGGAATTTGAAGCAAGGGAATACAGCTATGCAGCGGCACGATCCTCTAAAGTCATGGAAAACAATCTTAATTTAATATCCTCTTCATCTAAGTTTTGATTTCTAAACGTCTGACAGATTGTCAAAAATTTGTTTAGATGGATGTAGGGTTGTTCACTCTCGAACCCATGAAACTTGGGTAACATGTTTATTGTTGCAGCCCGAATCTTGAATTGGGCTGCATTATTAATTGGTAATACTATGCAAGTAGGGGGACTAGTGGATGCGGGTGCGAATAACTCATTCAAAGTTCTAATGTGTTCACCCATTATAGAGATTGACAGTTGGTTTACAGTTCGCAAGTTGTGATGAAAAGTTCTGTCAATCTCAGGATAAAATAGGGTTAACTTATCCCTTAATGACCTTCTACCATGCATACATTTTCAACACTTCATTAGATTTGACTCCTACAATGAACGAAATCCTAAAAGAAGAGAAGGGTTAGACACAGATGACCATAACCAACACCACACAACAATTTGACCCTATTAGTCTTAGAACTAAGTGAGGTTTAGTAGCTTCTTAAATCTAGTTGCACAGAGATGTATCAGGTTAAAAAGTTCCTGAAATTCTCTCTAGATTAGACAGCTCCTAATCACCCTTTCAGATTAAGCTTGAGCTTACCAGTTAAGCAATCCAGTAACCAGTGACCAGAAAAGTCCCGGGGTGTGTGGTGGTGCCAGAAGGGATACACCGATACCACAATATCCGTAACAGTTCTCACTGTTGTAAAACTTTTCTAGACATCACCAATTACTAAATTTTCACTGGAGTGGCTTTCAGCCGCTTCTTTCCAAGAGCCTAATTGAGCTCGAAAACCCTAAGGCCAATGTCTAATTTGATTTTAATTTAATTTGGCTTAGGATAAGTATGCAAGGTGGTGATTTTTGGGCTAAGGACAGGTAATGACTTCCCGACCTTATCTTTTTAATGGATTTTGCCCATAAATTCTTTTATGCAAATGTTTAATACTAAATACAGCAAATAATCAATAATTTTTTAAAGTTTATGCAATGTCATTAGGTTGTACTGATTAAATGAGCAAGCATTTTTTTTTATTTTTCTTAATTTTTTTTAAAAATTTTATGTTGTTTTTTTTTAATTTTTATATAGGAATAACTTAAATGTAAACTAAAACTAATCCTTATGCATCAGTCAATCTCCGAATGCCCGTTGAATAAGCTCTAGAGATTACTCCGTGAGGAGCCACAATAGAGGTATGATCACCTCGGGGGATTGCACCCTATCAATTACTAGCAAAAATAATTTTTTTTTGATTTAATTAATTTTTTAAACTTTTTTTAAATTTAAATTTAAATTTCAAATTTCGAATCACAGAATTCAAATTTTGAATTTAAATTTTTTTTTGAATTTTTTAATTTTGGAATTGTTTTTTTATTTTTATTTTTTTTTGAATTTTAAATTTCGAATTTCAAATTTTAGAATTTAATAACTACGAAATTATTAACTAGAAATTATCAAAATAAGGAAAATTAATAAAAATAAAAATAAAAAAAACTTACTACCGGAGTGCGTTCACTCCGGGCATCCAAAATTTGATTTGATCTTCGTGATCGTTCTTGCTTCTCGATTTGCCTCCCCGACAACGGCGCCAAAATTTTGTTCGTCCAATTCCTGTCTATCTAAAAATACGCTAGACAGATCGTTGTTAGAACCGACGAACAAAAGTTAAATTTAAATTCTACTCTTACCTTTCCTACTTGAAGAATAGTGGTCGTAAGAGGTCGATCCACAGGGAGACGATTGGAATTGCATAAAAATTAAAACGTTCACTCGGATTCAAAATCGACTTTCGAATAACTAAAGAAAAACATTATATCAGGGATGTTGAATGTTCTCTAATTGAAAATAAACAAAGGGGAGAAAGAAAACTTTGCAATTGAAATTGGATGCAGATTAGGGGTCGATTTCTAAAGACAGAATATGAATTAAAATCGCCAGTCGAATAGCAAAGATTAATTTCAGAGTTATCTTAAAATTAAGAATTTCAAAATAAACTGCAAAGATTAAACTAAACCTAGAGCATGGATTGCCTAAAAGAAAATTAATATATTGTATATGAAGCAAACATTAAACTGAACCTAGAACACGGATTTCATAAAAGACACTGATGGATTTCATGAAAAGGAAATTGATTACAAGAACATAAAATAAAAAAAATGAAATAAAAAGAACAAGTAACTCGGTTGAACAGTTAAAAAAAATATTAAAATAGCTTTTTTTTTTCTTCCTTCTTCTCGGAAAACAGGGCTTCTCCTCTGTTCCAAGAACAGAAACAGAGCTTCTTCTTCCTCCTTGGACCAGCCGATAGAGAGCCCTTTCCTTTCCTCTGTTTCTTGGCCTCCACCCCAACCGAGCACACCTCCTCCCTACTCTGTTTCCTCTCCCCCCTCACAACTTCCCGATGGCCTCTTCTTATAAGAGTCTTGGAAACGCGTTGAAGACGTGTTGGAGATCTGCCTCGCTGGGGGAGATCTTTGCCACGCGCGGATGGAGTTGGATGCGGTGCGGGATGCGGTGAGATGGACGGCTGCGAGGTGGGGATGACTCGGTCGGACGCCTGATGCGGAAGGCGCTAGGGCGTTAACCGCATGAGGAACGCGGCTGCTGGCTTCGCAGATGGGCTGGCACGTGGTTGAGGAGCTGGAGATACTACATTTGCTCGGCACGGCAGCTGGGAAGCACGGTGATTGCGGAGGATTTGGAGACGCCTTGCAACTGGGACGCGGCTTCGCCAGCGCACGTGATGGACGATTGCGTGGAAGACGGGGATGACTGCTGTGTTAGATGTATGCCCTAGAAGCCAATTTGGCTGACACATTGTTGATTCTAGGGACATAATTTTGTACTTGACTATTTATTATTGAATAAATAAAAGGCATCTTTTTCATTCATATTGTTTATGTGTCTATGAATCGTCCAAGAAATTAATAAGATGATGATACATATTCTCAAGAGTTGAGAATTTGAGCCATGTATCATTGGTGATTAATTTCTAAATGCTCCTGATCAATGGATCATCACGAGGACGGTGATCGATCCGATCAGTGCACAGATCACTCTCCTTCTGGATGGACGAGACTTGAGTCCACAGTGTAGGGACACTGAAGTGATAGTGCAGGTGCTTGTTAGAGAACAAGGGTACTGAGCGTGACCAAGACAAGAAGTCACTTGGATGTCTATCCACTCGTCAGTGACTTGCTTGATGTTGCAGTAGTGTGACTGGTCCTTTGACCTGCGGTGCTTCGGCTACTCACAGTGAGGTTATTGTAGTTTGACTGCACACATACATGGTCTCTAGCCATATGGGTCCATGCAGTGTAGATTGGCTGCAGTAGGTTCACTGTAGGAGTAGGGTATGCACCTACAAGGAATCTATCGACCTTGATAGAAGAGGAGTGATCCTATGTGATTTGTTAGACTGAGTTCTAAGACCTTGGCCAGGGCAGTAAAGTGGAGAAAGAGTTTTCCACTATCGAACTCAAGTCGAATAAATCTTGACATATGACAGACGATGGGGTTTGACGAGTCGTCCATGACCTCCGTCCTGTAGGGATCCACGATAGTAGGACTGTATCACACGTTAACTGCACCTAGAGGTTCATCATTCCATTCTGCTGGGTAGCCACTACATGCTGCTAGGTGTCACTGGTGGATGGTGGGACTCATAGGGATTATCTTGATGATCGATAAACCCTAATGAGTTGAGTTGGAATCGTTCCAACCCATTGAAAGGAGTTTTCAATGATATAGTGATAGAGATCACAATATATCTCACTACCAGTCAGAATAGAACCTATGGGGTCACACACACTAGAAGTATTGACCGATCCGATGGTTGAAATCGTGATTAGGAATCACAAGAAATCAATTTGATTGATAAAAAGTTGAAGAAGGAAAAAGGAATTAATTAATTGGACTTGAAACAAGAATCCTACTTCGGGTAGGATTCCTAGAGTCCTAATTGGATTAGGACTGGGAATCCTAGTTGGAGTAGGACTGGAATTCCTATTTGGAATAGGATTCCTACAATCCTAATGAGATTAGGAATTTTGAATTAAAATTGGATTCCTACTTGGAGTAGGATTCCTAGAAATCCTAATTGGATTAGGACTTCGGATTCAAATAGAGTCCTAATTGGATTAGGACTAAAATTAAAATACATCCTAATTGGATTAGGATTCCTTAAGTCTAAATTAATTATTAATCTAATGAATCAACATGACTCCTAATTGGATTAGGATTGAAGAGTTCAATTGAGTCATGATTCATTCAAGTCCTAATTGGATTAGGACTAGCATAGATTGAACCCAATTTGGTTAAGCCTAATTGGATTAGGACTTAACCACATTAGGGCATCCAAATCCTTACCTAATGAGGATTAGGGCAACCATGAAGGAGGGGCACACGCCCCTCCTCCTTTCATATTGCTTGGTGCGGCAACAAGAGGGGCCGGCGCCCCTCTTGGAATTATTTCAAGGGAGCTCCTAAAAGTTAGGAGCTCCACTTGTTATTTAAAGAGGGCTTCATGGGGGCTGACCTAATAGATGAGAAGGCTTCTTGCTTGCTGCCGTACGCCCCCCTCTTGCTCCTCCTTTGGTTCAGCCGCCATTAGCAAAGGGAAAAGAAGAGGAGGCCTCTCCCTCCTCTTGGTCTTCTTCCTTGGCTTCAACGCGTGTGAAGAGAAGAAGGCTGCGAAGGGATTTGATCTTCTTCCTCTTCTTCATCCTTCTTCTTCCTCCTCTCAAGTGCAATCAAGAGTTGATTGAAAGAGAGGACATCAGCCATCAAAGCTATCTCTGCAAGGGAGCTAGTACCCCGGTGAGATAGAGAGCTTGGATCGGATCCTGCTTCGTGTGGATACCCGTAGAGGCCGGACGTTTGAACGGCTTCAAGCGAACCCTCTTCCAAAACCACGAATTCAGATTTGCGGTGATCATCTACCCGCGCAAGGTGAAGATTTGATCTTCCTATTAGTTTTAAAAGTTTTAATTCTTACCTAATTACGAAAGGTCTCGAAACAACGTTCATGCGATGAACGTCGAACCCGTGCATGCCGATTCCGCTGCCATCTGAAAAATTTTTGAAATATCAGCGGCATGGGCGGGTTCCCAACAGTGGTATCAGAGCCTAGGCTTCGTAGATTAAGGTAAGAATTAAATATCTAAAGGCATATTAGATCTGAAAATTAAATGATCATGCATGCTGAAAAATTCTGCATGCAGATTTTTTCAGGGGTGCTGATTTTTACATGCTGATTTTTATGTGATAAAAAGATGATTCTAATTGCATTGTTAATGGGATTACAAAGTTTAGAATCAAGATTAGCATGATCAGCGACCTATGTCATGATATAATCAGTTAAGTTTCAGATCTGAAAATTATAATTGTTGCATACGGTGATGATCATAGGATTCAACCCCTTTTGGTATCAAATGTAATGACCTGCGATGTGATCTGCGATGTCATGTAATTTTTCAGATGCTTGCATGCATCTTATTTGATGTTTTGAGAGGCCTGCGTGCCTCCTAAAAGGAGATGTAAATTATTTTTATTTTTATTTTACATCTGGTTGTATTTCTGTGATGTGATGTACATCAACGATCAAGTCGAAGACGATGCATGAGATGAACAGGGGTCTAAGCGGTTGATGGCGATGGGATCAAGAGTTGATCAAGGATCGAATCAAGGAAGCTTGGATCCAATTCAAGAGTTGAAGACCACTTGATCGATTGATGTGCATGTGCTTGTAATACGACCTAATTAGAATCCATGATCATCACCTAGTTAAAGTTTAGCTTTAATTATTGCCGCGATTATAACTGCCTGCAATGCGCCGTTTGCATGTGATGTGAATGAGAGTCGGGTAGATAGGTCTACATGTGATGTAGCAAACCCAATTGAGACCTAAATCAAAACCTCCTCAATCAAGTCGAGAGTGAACCGACATGAGCAAATCATATTAGATTAATTGATCTAATTGGTGTCTAGGAAAGCATGAAAGGTGGTTACTTAATTAGGACCTTACTCTCTGAGTAAGGGGAGCCTCCCACCTGCTTACCTGGCCAATTGTTCGATTACCTCTTATGAAAGGCTCAAGTTGCAAACACTAAGACCTGATTAACCAATATTAAGTCAATAGGTCTTCCACTGTAGTAGAGCTGCTAAGGCCTTTCTGATGTTGACTTGTCTCGGCTGGATACAGTGGTCAAGTTGCATTGGGGGGCTGGACCTCTCTATAGACATGAGATGTTGTAGGGTAAAGGTGGGGTTGGGCACCAATAACTGTTAGGTGAGGACCCAATGACGACTTTATTCCTACGGTTATACAGTGGGTCTGACTTAACTAAGAAATGAGACCAATAACTGTTAGGTGAGGTCTTCATGGCTTAGAGACCAAGTTGCACTGCAACATGCTTGAGAAGCATTGTACAAGAGTTGTACACTCATCCATCTATGTGTCACCAATAACTGTTAGGTGAGGTGGCATGTAAATTGGTGGGACCGCAGTACCCACTAGAAACCCTAGTCGTGTGGGATTTCCGTTTTCCTACCAGGGGAGTGTGAGGAATTCGAGAAAATAGTGGGAGTCACAATTTGTTCTAAAAGACCTTAGGACAGATTAGGATCAAGTACAAAAGTCTAACTAGAATCTTTACTCTCTGCAGATACAATGTCGGCTTCAAACCCTTTGACCCGTATTCTTGAGACCAACCGACTGACCGGAACCAATTACAAGGACTGGCTTAGAAATCTCAAAATAGTTTTGGACTGTGAGAAGATAGGCTACATACTCGATTCAGATATCCCCACATTACCAGCACGTCCCACTGATGTTCAGCGTGAGATGCATAAAAAGTGGTTGGACGATGACATTAGAGTAAAATGCTATATGATGGCATCTATGTCTAATGAACTCCAATGCCAGCATGAAAATATAAAGACTGCTAGGGACATACTGGCACACCTGCAAAAGTTGTATGGTGAGCAAAGTCGCACAGCTCGTTTTGAAGTGTCCAAGAGGCTTTTCAAAGCGAAGATGCGCGAGGGGCAGTCTGTCCATGATCACGGTCTGACCATGATCAAGGACCTAGAGGAGCTTGAGAAGCTCGGTATGGACATGCACAAGGAATTGCAAGTGGATTTGATCCTACAGTCACTTCCTGATTCATTTGGTCAGTTTATAGTAAACTACCACATGAATAAGATTGAATGCACTAAGACTGAACTAATCAACATGTTGGTAACTGCTGAGGGAGCCTTGAAAGGTTCAAGGGGCAATGTCCTCGCTGCTGAGTTGACTTCTGGTTCCAAGAGAAAGTCTACTTGGAAGAAAAAGAAGCCTGCAAAGAAGCAGAAGAAAGACAAGAAGCCAAAGAAGGAAGTTCAAAAGAAAAGGGCTAACGACAAAGGAAAATGTTTCCACTGCAATGTCGAAGGCCACTGGAAGAGAAACTGTCCTTCATACCTCGAGAGCCTAAAGAACAAGAAAGGTGACACACCTTCAGAAGGTATAGACTTGCTCATTATTGAAACTAATCTAACGGTTTCTTCTACTTCTAGTTGGGTTATAGATTCTGGTTCTAGTGCTCATTTGTGCACTACCATGCAGGGTCTAAAGGAAAGTAGAAGGCTGGCGGAAGGTGCAGTAACCCTTCGGGTTGGCAACGGGGCAAAAGTTGCTGCTGTGGCTGTGGGCACCTACCATCTGCGACTACCGTCTGGATTTAGTTTAATACTTAGAGACTGTTATTATGTACCTGTTGCTAGCAGAAATTTGATTTCTGTTTCATGTCTAGCACAGGAAGGTCATGTTTTTACATTTGACAAAGACTGCTGTTCTATTTATTTAAGAAATAAAATAGTTGCACGCGGTTTCATGATTGACAGTCTCTATCATTTACATATGGATGTATCTGTGAATGTTACCGAGCAAGATGTGAGTGCCAAAGGATCCAAAAGATCCAGAGATGAGATAAACCAAAGATATTTGTGGCACCTCAGGCTTGGCCATATTGGAGAGGACAGAATGAACAAAATGGATAAAGATGGGCTTTTAGGCTCATTGACTTCCGAGTCATATCCAGTTTGCGAGTCCTGTCTTCAAGGAAAAATGGCAAGACTGCCCTTTGTAGGACATGGGGAGAGGACCACTGAATTACTTGCCCTAGTACATACAGATGTATGTGGCCCATTCGATGTGCTAGCCAGGGGACGTTATTCTTACTTCATTACCTTTACCGATGATTACTCACGGTATGGGTATGTGTATCTTATGAGACACAAGTCTGAGTCTTTTGAAAAGTTCAAAGAGTTCAAGAATGAAGTAGAAAAACAAACTGAAAAACCTCTTAAGGCTCTTCGATCAGATCGAGGAGGAGAATACCTTAGTAGGGAATTCCGGGACTATCTCAAAGAAAACGGCATAGTCTCACAATGGACACCTCCGGGTACACCTCAACTCAACGGGGTGTTAGAGAGGAGGAATCGGACCCTATTGGATATGGTCAGGTCCATGATGAGCTTCACTGATTTACCTATGTTCCTTTGGGGAGATGCCTTACTCACAGCGATTTATTTATTGAATAGAGTTCCCTCTAAATCCGTTCCTACCACACCGTATGAGATATGGCATGGTAAGAAACCAAGTCTGGGTCATCTCAAGATTTGGGGGTGTCCGGCCTACGTCAAGCGACTACAGGCGGACAAGTTAGAGGCTAGGACCATAAGTGCTCGTTTTATAGGATATCCTAAAGAGTCATTAGGATACAATTTTTACGTCTCAGAGGATCACAATGTGTTTGTGAGCCGTCATGCCATCTTCTTGGAAAATCAGTTTATCCTTGATAGAGGCAGTGGGAGGAAAATTGAGCTTGAAGAGAAAGTCTCTGAAAAGCAACGAGTCATGGATCCTAAAGAACCTATTCATAAGGAGCCAGTACACGATGTCCCTCAACCACCTCGTAGATCTAGTAGGGTCTCCCATCCTCCCGATAGATACTTAGGTATACTAGAAGAGGATACCGAGGAAATGTTCCTAGTGGGAGATAGGGATCACATACAGGATCCCAAAACCTACAACGAGGCGATATCTGATATCGATTCCGAGAAATGGCTGAAAGCTATGAAGTCAGAGATAGACTCCATGCATTCCAACCAAGTCTGGACCTTAGTAGATCCACCAGAAGGTATTGTACCTATTGGATGCAAATGGATCTACAAAAGGAAAATAGGTTCGGATGGAGAGGTAGAGACCTATAAGGCAAGGCTTGTGGCGAAAGGGTATAGTCAGCGCGAAGGCATTGACTATCAGGAGACCTTTTCACCTGTAGCCATGCTAAAATCCATCCGAACATTGCTTGCCATTGCAGCATTTCATGATTATGAAATCTGGCAGATGGATGTGAAAACTGCTTTCCTGAATGGATATCTTGATGAAGATATCTATATGGAACAGCCTTTGGATTTCACTTCCAGTGATGGAGATCACAAGGTCTGCAAGCTGCAAAGGTCCATCTATGGACTAAAGCAAGCATCTCGGAGTTGGAACACTCGTTTCGATGACGCAATCAAAACGTTTGATTTCATCAAAAACGAAGAGGAACCATGTGTTTATAAAAAGGTTAGTGGGAGTGCTGTCATTTTTCTCGTACTGTACGTAGATGACATTCTCCTGATTGGGAATGATATTCCCATGTTAACCTCGGTCAAGGTCTGGTTGTCAAAAGAATTCTCCATGAAAGACCTTGGGGAAGCATCCTATATTTTGGGAATAAAGGTCTATAGAGATAGATCTAAAAGGATGCTTGGCCTTTCACAGAAGATGTACATAGAGGAGGTGCTGAAGAGGTTCAGCATGGAAAACTCCAAGAGGGGTCTCTTACCCCTAAGGCATGGAATTCATCTCTCCAAGAAGATGTGCCCCAACACATCTGAGGAGATTCAACGCATGAGCAAGATTCCTTATGCATCGGCAATAGGAAGCCTCATGTATGCCATGCTATGTACACGACCTGATATAGCTCTTGCTGTGAGTGTCACAAGCAGATATCAGTCGAATCCAGGTGAAGAACACTGGACAGCTGTGAAGAACAGTCTTAAGTACTTGAGAAGAACTAAGGACATGTTCTTGGTCTTTGGGAGAAGATCAGAGTTGAAGGTAGAAAGATGCACACATATTGATGATAGAAAGTCAACATCAGAATATGTGCAATTGTGGTTCAGTAAATTGGAAGAGTTCCAAACAACCGATCATTATAGATTCTACCTTAGAAGCTGAATGTTAAGCCGTATCTAAGGGTGCAGTGGAAACCTTCTGATTAAAAGTTAATTGCAGAATTAGGTGTAATGTCATTAGATGCCATGACACTTTACTGCGATAACATTGGCACCATAACACTAGCTATGGAGCCATGGTCTCATCAGAAGTCCAAGCACATAGAGCGGCGCTTCCATTTCATACGCGACTATGATATAGAGGTGCAGAGAGTAGACTCCGCGGATAACGTGGCAGACCCTTTCACTAAGCAGCTGAGTCAGCAAAAGACTGAAGCCCACCTTGAGAAGATGGGCGTAAGATATATGACCAATTAGCTTTAGTGCAAGTGGGAGATTGTTAGATGTATGCCCTAGAAGCCAATTTGGCTGACACATTGTTGATTCTAGGGACATAATTTTGTACTTGACTATTTATTATTGAATAAATAAAAGGCATCTTTTTCATTCATATTGTTTATGTGTCTATGAATCGTCCAAGAAATTAATAAGATGATGATACATATTCTCAAGAGTTGAGAATTTGAGCCATGTATCATTGGTGATTAATTTCTAAATGCTCCTGATCAATGGATCATCACGAGGACGGTGATCGATCCGATAAGTGCACAGATCACTCTCCTTCTGGATGGACGAGACTTGAGTCCACAGTGTAGGGACACTGAAGTGATAGTGCAGGTGCTTGTTAGAGAACAAGGGTACTGAGCGTGACCAAGACAAGAAGTCACTTGGATGTCTATCCACTCGTCAGTGACTTGCTTGATGTTGCAGTAGTGTGACTGGTCCTTTGACCTGCGGTGCTTCGGCTACTCACAGTGAGGTTATTGTAGTTTGACTGCACACATACATGGTCTCTAGCCATATGGGTCCATGCAGTGTAGATTGGCTGCAGTAGGTTCACTGTAGGAGTAGGGTATGCACCTACAAGGAATCTATCGACCTTGATAGAAGAGGAGTGATCCTATGTGATTTGTTAGACTGAGTTCTAAGACCTTGGCCAGGGCAGTAAAGTGGAGAAAGAGTTTTCCACTATCGAACTCAAGTCGAATAAATCTTGACATATGACAGACGATGGGGTTTGACGAGTTGTCCATGACCTCCGTCCTGTAGGGATCCACGATAGTAGGACTGTATCACACGTTAACTGCACCTAGAGGTTCATCATTCCATTCTGCTGGGTAGCCACTACATGCTGCTAGGTGTCACTGGTGGATGGTGGGACTCATAGGGATTATCTTGATGATCGATAAACCCTAATGAGTTGAGTTGGAATCGTTCCAACCCATTGAAAGGAGTTTTCAATGATATAGTGATAGAGATCACAATATATCTCACTACCAGTCAGAATAGAACCTATGGGGTCACACACACTAGAAGTATTGACCGATCCGATGGTTGAAATCGTGATTAGGAATCACAAGAAATCAATTTGATTGATAAAAAGTTGAAGAAGGAAAAAGGAATTAATTAATTGGACTTGAAACAAGAATCCTACTTCGGGTAGGATTCCTAGAGTCCTAATTGGATTAGGACTGGGAATCCTAGTTGGAGTAGGACTGGAATTCCTATTTGGAATAGGATTCCTACAATCCTAATGAGATTAGGAATTTTGAATTAAAATTGGATTCCTACTTGGAGTAGGATTCCTAGAAATCCTAATTGGATTAGGACTTCGGATTCAAATAGAGTCCTAATTGGATTAGGACTAAAATTAAAATACATCCTAATTGGATTAGGATTCCTTAAGTCTAAATTAATTATTAATCTAATGAATCAACATGACTCCTAATTGGATTAGGATTGAAGAGTTCAATTGAGTCATGATTCATTCAAGTCCTAATTGGATTAGGACTAGCATAGATTGAACCCAATTTGGTTAAGCCTAATTGGATTAGGACTTAACCACATTAGGGCATCCAAATCCTTACCTAATGAGGATTAGGGCAACCATGAAGGAGGGGCACACGCCCCTCCTCCTTTCATATTGCTTGGTGCGGCAACAAGAGGGGCCGGCGCCCCTCTTGGAATTATTTCAAGGGAGCTCCTAAAAGTTAGGAGCTCCACTTGTTATTTAAAGAGGGCTTCATGGGGGCTGACCTAATAGATGAGAAGGCTTCTTGCTTGCTGCCGTACGCCCCCCTCTTGCTCCTCCTTTGGTTCAGCCGCCATTAGCAAAGGGAAAAGAAGAGGAGGCCTCTCCCTCCTCTTGGTCTTCTTCCTTGGCTTCAACGCGTGTGAAGAGAAGAAGGCTGCGAAGGGATTTGATCTTCTTCCTCTTCTTCATCCTTCTTCTTCCTCCTCTCAAGTGCAATCAAGAGTTGATTGAAAGAGAGGACATCAGCCATCAAAGCTATCTCTGCAAGGGAGCTAGTACCCCGGTGAGATAGAGAGCTTGGATCGGATCCTGCTTCGTGTGGATACCCGTAGAGGCCGGACGTTTGAACGGCTTCAAGCGAACCCTCTTCCAAAACCACGAATTCAGATTTGCGGTGATCATCTACCCGCGCAAGGTGAAGATTTGATCTTCCTATTAGTTTTAAAAGTTTTAATTCTTACCTAATTACGAAAGGTCTCGAAACAACGTTCATGCGATGAACGTCGAACCCGTGCATGCCGATTCCGCTGCCATCTGAAAAATTTTTGAAATATCAGCGGCATGGGCGGGTTCCCAACATGCTGATGGCGGAATACTCGGGGAAGAGCTGATATCGCGGTTGGGCTGGCACGTGGGGATACGCTGAGGCGTGCCAGCTGGTACGCTGCATGGCGGGGACGCAGGTTGGTGACGCATTGGGGACGAGCTGGCCGCAATGTGTGATATGCTGATTTGGGAAGGAGCTTCATACGGACGCCTGGGATGGATGCAGAAGAAGCGGTGGTTCCAGACGATGGCTGGATGCGGGATCACTTGGAGCTTCGTGGACGCCGGATTGGAAGCGAGATCACGACTCAAAATGGACATGGGAGGCTGAAGGGCACTGCGGGATACTCGGACGCAGGATCCGGGCAGCTTGGATGCGGCTGGAACGGGCGAAAGAGGCTGCTGGGAGGAAAAAAGAACAGTGATCAGAAAAGAACATTTCCAAAACACTGTTCATACGAATAGTGTTGAATAGAAATTTTGGAAATAAAGAGTAATTTCAGCTTTTGTTCATGGGATTGGAGGTTGAAGATGAAGATGCTCATTTGAAAGGTGCATGCGTGGTGGGGACGCGCTGAGGACGCGGACGGCCTGGCATAATCAAGTTGGTGCTGTAAGGGCAGACTAGGAGCTGGAGACCTGTCTGGGCTGATCGCGAGATCCTTGGGACATTGCTAATGGCGTGAAGGATTAGGACATGCTGGAATGCTGGCTTGACCCGAACTTGGGCTGCCGGGCATTGGGCTCAAACCCAATGTTATTGGGTCTCTTGGATTACTTGTACTCAAACACAAATACAACATTAATTAGTTAATTTTATTATTAATGATTAATTATAATGCTAATTAAAATGGTCTAACGATTGCACTTTTGTGCTCTCATCAAGGAACATAACAAGAGGGTCTTTTATTAGAAATGAGCCTAAAGTACATGGACCTTACTAATAATAGACCTACAGGTTGTCGGAGTTCCATGTCTGTGGAATCAGAATGCTGTTGAGCTGCTCTAGTCGATACACTCCTGGTTTCATAGCTTCAGTTACTCGATATGAGTCTTCATAATTTGGGCTCAGCTTTTTGAGTTCTCTTGATCGGGATGCTTCAGCCTTTCTCAAGATGAGGTCGCCAAGTTGGAAGAGCTTGCTTTTAACCCTTGAGTTATAGTACTGAGCTGGTTTTTGCTGGTACGCCGCCATGCAGATCTGAGTGTTGTAGATTTTCTGTTTATCTGAAGATGCACTAAACAGATCGTTGTTAGAACCGACAAATAAAGTTTTAAATTAATTATATTCTTATTTTTCTACTCGAAGAATAGTGGTCGTAAGAAGTCGATCCATAGGGAGGCGATTGGAGTTGCATAAAAATCAAAATGTTCATTCGGATTCAAAGCCGATTTTTGAATAATAGAAAAAAATATTACTTCGGGGATGTTGAATGATTCTCTAGTCTACCAGAGAATGTTTTCTATTTGAAAATAACGAAAAGACAGATACTTGGAATCGAAGAGCATTTATAAATTTAATGAAATATTTGACTATTCAAAGGAAAACTTTGGCATGGATGAAAATGGTGCTTAAGAAGATTGAAGCCTGGAATATAGATTGCATGAGAGAAAATTTCTTATATTGCATGAAAAAAAAAATTACAGAATGTGAAGAACATAAATTAAAACTGCAAACCTAAAGATCTTAACATAAAACTCTCCAGTAAAATTGCAACAGAAAGAACTAAAAATAAAACTCTCAATTAAAATTTTAATAAAACTAAAACTA
Source organism: Phoenix dactylifera (assembly GCF_009389715.1). NCBI lineage: Eukaryota > Viridiplantae > Streptophyta > Magnoliopsida > Arecales > Arecaceae > Phoenix > Phoenix dactylifera. The sequence goes on along the minus strand of NW_024067836.1, from coordinate 471,134 downwards.
AAAACAACACTGCCTCCCCCCTCCCTCTAATTTTTTATTCTTTTTTTCTTTAAAACAGAGTATGCTATGTTTTTTTCTTTTTTCTTTCTTTCCTCTCTTCCAAAATAGAGCTTTCTTCTCACCTTTTCAGCCGATGGCCACTCCCCCTTTTCTTTTGAACAAAAGCTCCCCCTCCCAGCCGATGGCCTCTCCTCTTTATAGATCAACCCCCAGTAAGGAGGGGGAGGATGCTTGGGATTTTGAATCGGAAGGAATCGAACGCGTGATTGGATTCTTGATCAAGGAAGAGGCGGACTCGGAGGCTTGACTGCAGCGTGATCCGTGGAGCTCGGACGCGGAGGAGGCTGGATTGTCCGGGATGATGGCGTGATCCGTGGAGCTCGGATGCGAAGCAAGACTGGATCGCGGTGATTGCAAGGAAGAGCACGGGATCGCTAGATCAAGGGCTCCTTGTAAGCTGCTGGGATCACGCACGGAAGAGGTAACGGACGCAGGATGAGGATGTGGACTACTTCCTTCTTCAGGCCATGTTGGGATCACAGACTCGGGAAGAGGGGGATGCGATGCAGGGAGATCGTGATCTGGATGCTGATTCGGAATGGAGTGGGATCGGGAGATTGCATGTGGGCGGCTGGGCTTGGACTGATCGCAGATGCCGAAGATGAATGCGAAAGAGGGGCACTTGTGGGATTGCTGTGAGAAGAAACAGATGCTGGGAATGCTGGGATCACAGCTTCGAAATGCATCGCGGGAAGCTGAGGTTCTGGGAGGTTGACGTGCGGATGGAAGAAGATGGATCACGCGATGCTGATTTGGAATGGAGCTTGATTTCAGCATGGGATGTCGGGAGGTTGAAACAGAGGAATCACTCAGGATCGCTGTGGCGGATGCGTGGGATCATTTCTTCTCCCCTGTTTTTGCACGGATGAAGCTGGAGATTGCAGTTAGGGGAGATAGGCTGATATGGAAGGATGTGGATGCTGAGTTGCTGATCCATGGAAAGTAGGATATGCGGGTGTATGGGCTGCATGTGGGAGGACTCCGGAATGTTGTGATGAACTCGTTCAAATGGACGCACGGGATGCTGGATCAGGGGTGCTTCATGGAAGATAGATGGCTCGGCTTGGGAAGGGATCCTTCTGAAGTCAATTTGTACTCAATGTGCATTTTCTCTCTAATTTATGATAATCTATGTCAAACCCAAATATAATATTAATCTAGTGAATTTATCATTATATGTTAGCAGTAACACTAATTGGGTGGTCAGCTCTGATGTCCCCATCAGTTTCTTTAACTTCTGGACTCAGATAATCGAGGTATGGTTTGAGGCGATGTCCATTAACTTGAAAAGATCTGCCATCCTTGGTACTGCCTATAATTATCGCACCATGCGGATGCACTTTCTCCACAATGTATGGGCCAGTCCAGCAGGATTTAAGTTTTCCAGGGAACAGATGTAATCGAGAGTCGTATAAAAGAACTTTCTGTCCTGGATGAAATTCCTTACGAATGATCATTTTATCATGCATGATCTTCATGCGATCTTTGTACTTCTTGGCACACTCAAAAGCATCGTTTCTAATTTCTTCAAACTCATCGAGCTGAAGCTTCCTATGTTCTCCCGCTTTGTCAAGATCGAAATTTAAATGTTTAATCGCCCAATAGGCCTTGTGCTCTAACTCGACAGGTAAATGGCAGGCCTTGCCGTAAACAGTTCTATATGGAGACATTCCAATTGATGTTTTGTAAGCCATCCGATATGCCCACAGTGCATCTATTAACCTAAGAGACCAATCCTTCCGAGATGTATTAATAGTTTTTTCAAGGATGGTCTTGATTTCCCGATTGGAAATTTCGACTTGTCCACTTGTTTGTGGATGATATGGTGTACTGACCTTGTGATTAATGTTGTACTTTCTCATAAGAGCTTTAAAGATTTTATTACAAAAATATTTTCCCCCATCACTAATGATAGCACGAGGGGTGCCAAAATGAGCAAAGATAGATTCTTTAAGGAACTTGATCACCACTTTTGATCATTGGTCTTACACGCGATAGCCTCAATCCATTTTGATACATAGCCAACTGCCACAAGAATGTACTGGTGCCCAAACGACATAGGAAAAGGATCCATAAAATCAATACCCCAAACATCGAAGATTTCTATAATTAAAATAGGGTTCAGGAGCATCTCATTTTTTTCGATAGTTTTCCTAATCGTTGACATCGATCGCAAGATTTACAATAGTCATGCGCATCTCGAAAAAGTGTGGGCCAATAAAATCCGTACTGCAAAACTTTTGCAGCAGTTTTCTTCCCACTAAAATGACCACCACAAGCATGGTTACGACAAAAGAAAAGGACATTCCTTTGATCGTGTTCAGGGATGCATCGTCTGATGGCTTGATCATGACAGTATTTGAACAAATATGGTTCATCCCAAAAATACCATTTTACATGAGCTAGGAAGCGAAATTTCTCTTGTTTGGTCCATGAACTGGGCATTCATTCAGTAACTAGATAGTTGACTACATCAGCATACCATGAAACATTGGTATGGGAAATCATCATTAATTGTTCATTAGGAAAGGTCTCGAACATAGGCATGGATTCTCCAGATGATTCAACTATTAATCTGGACAAGTGGTCAGCTACAACATTTTCAGATCCCTTTTTATCTCGTATTTTAAGATCAAATTTCTGGAGCAATAGGATCCAACGAATGAGTCTTGCCTTGGCATCCTTCTTTGTGAGAAGGTATTTAAGGGCGGCATGATCAGAATAAATAAGGACCTTGGATCCTATCAGATAGAGACGAAATTTGTCAAGAGCAAAGACAACATCCAACAACTCTTTTTCAGTGGTAGAATAATTGAGTTGGGCATCATTCAGAGTTTTGCTCGCATAATGAATCACATGGGAAAGCTTCCCCACTTGCTGACCTAGGACGGCACCTATTGCATAATCAGATGCATCACACATGATTTCAAATGGCAGATTCCAATCAGGGGACCTTATGATAGGTGCTGAGGTTAGTTCAGACTTTAATCTTTTGAAAGCAGTTATACAAATTGGCAAAAAATTAAAAATAGCATCTTTCGCCAACAGATCGCATAAGAATTTTGACAATTTACTGAAATCCTTGATAAAGCGGCGGAAAAAACCTGTATGCCCTAAAAAGGATCTGACTTTCCTAACAGTTTTGGAAGGTGGTAACTTAGCAATTAATTCTACTTTGGCTTTATCCACCTCAATTCTCCTTTGTGACACAATGTGTCCCAAAACAAAACCTGATTGACTCATAAAATGACATTTTTCCCGGTTAAGAACTAAAATTTTCTCTTTACATCGTTCTACAACAAGGGTCAAGGGATGCAGACATTCATTAAAATTAGATTTGAATATAGAAAAGTCATCCATAAAAACTTCTAAAAATTTCTCCCCCATGTCGGAGAAAATGCTCATCATACACCTAGTCCAATATTCGGGGTAGCAAGTCAAGCAAACCGCTGGAATGTAGCTGGTGCATTGCATGACCCAAAAGGCATGCGACGATAGGCAAAAGTGCCATAAGGACAGGTGAATGTGGTTTTCTCTTGATCCTCATGTGCAATTGGAACTTGGTTATATTCAGAATAACCATCAAAGAAATAGTAATGAGAGTGGCCAGCTAGATGTTCTAACATTGGTCAATGAAGGATAGTGGAAAGTGGTCACGCACAGAAGAGGTAATGGATGCGGGATGAGGATGTGGACTTACCTTCTTCAGGCCATGTTGGGATCACAGACTCGAGAAGAGGGGGATGCGATGCAGGGAGATCGTGATCTGGATGCTGATTCGGAATGGAGTGGGATCGGGAGATTGCATGCGGGCGGCTGGGCTTGGACTGATTGCAGACGCCGAAGATGAATGCGGAAGAGGGGCGCTTGTGGGATCGCTGGGAGAAAAATGGATGCTGGGAATGCTAGGATCACGACTTCGGAGTGCATCGTGGGAAGCTGGGGTTCCGGGAGGTTGATGTGCGGATGGAAGAAGATGGATCACACGATGCTGATTTGGAATGGAGCTTGACTTCAGCATGGGATGCTAGGAGGCTGAAACAGAGGAATCACTCGGGATCGCTGTCGCAGACACGTGGGATCATTTCTTCTCCCTTGTTTTCACACGGATGAAGCTGGAGATTGCAGTTGGGGGAGATAGACTGATATGGAAGGATGTGGATGCTGAATTGCTGATCCATGGAAAGTAGGATATGCGGGTGTATGGGCTGCACGTGGGAGGACTCCGAAATGTTGTGATGAACTCGTTCAAATGGATGCACGGCATGCTGGATCAGGGGTGCTTCATGGAAGATAGACGGCTCGGCTTGGGAAGGGATCCTTCTGAAGTCAATTTGTACTCAATGTGCATTTTCTCTCTAATTTACGATAATCTGTGTCAAACCCAAATATAATATTAATCCAGTGAATTTATCATTATATGTTAGCAGTAACACTAATTTAGGCAGCATGTAGATCGTACTTTTGTGCTCTCATCACTGAGCTCGCTCTTTGGTTTCTTCCAGCAGGTCGTGATTGGCTTGGAGTTATCCGAATTTGTTTGGTCATTGAAGCTCTCCACCCAAAGTGAAGGGACTCCGATCTCCAGTGGGATCACTGCCTCTATTCTAAAAGCAAGGTTGAAGGACGTCTCTTTGGTTGGAGCTCGAGATGTGGTTCAGTTTGCCCATATGACATTGCGGAGCTCTTTGGCCTACAACCCTTTTGCCTGATCCAGTCTTGTTTTCAACCCTTGCAAGATCATCCGGTTGGTGGGCTACCAAAGTGAACCAATGATTGATTCCAAGTTCGGTGCAGAACTCTTTGAATTGGGCATTATCAAACTAATGCCTATTGTCGGTGATGATTACTCGAGGAAGCCTGAACCTGTAGATTTTGTTCTGCCAGACGAATTTTCGAGCTTTCATCTTGGTAATCCGAGCTACCATCTTGGCTTCCGCCCATTTGGTGAAGTAATCAACCGCTACAAAATGAAACTTGCATTGCTCGGTTGCTGCTGGGAATGGACTGAGGATGTCAATCTCCCACTGTGTTAATGGACAAGGGGCATTGACCATGACACTACTGGTTGCCGTTGGGCGTTTGTGTGCCATTGGCACCAATCGAACCTCTTAACAAAGTCAAAAACATCCATGTGTAGGGTTGGCCAGTAGTAAACCTGCCACAGGATTTTGTAGGCCAGAGACCTGCCCCCCACATGATTGCTATAGATTTCCTTATGTACCTCTCGGAGTGCATAGTCTGCCTCGGTCGGACGAAGGCATTTGAGGAGTGGCAGAGAGAACGACCTTCGATATAGCTTGTCATCAAGGAGGACGTAATGGGTGGCTTGCTACTTTATCTGATGGGCTTGAGCCCGATCCGTAGGTACTCTTATGCCCTTCAAGAAGTCTGCGAGTGGATTAATCCAGCTAAGCTCAACAACGGTATTTAGCACAACCTCAGGCTCGTTGATGCTTGGTGCCTCCAGGAGTAGTTCAAGGTAGGTGGCTTTGGTTAGCTCGATAATCTCCGAGGTGGCCAACTTTGACAGCAGGTCGGCCATCGGATTCTCCATTTGAGGAATTTATTGTTTGTCAAAAGTACAAAGGAATGGCGTGACGTCTTTTATATTTTGCAAATACTTGATCATATGGCCCCCGAGCTTTGAATTCTCCTCGTACTTGGTCGACCATGAGTTGTAAATCGCTGAAGACCTTCAGTTGTTGAACCTCAAGCTTTTGGAAGAGCTTGAGCTTGATCATGAGTGCTTTATATTCAACCTCATTTTTTGAGGTGAGAAATTTGAACTGTAGAGCGTACTTGGTGATCACTCCTTCTGGGCTAGGAAGCATGAGCCCAACTCCACTGCTCCCCAAGCCTGATGACCCATCTACGTGCAAAATCCATGGTCGCTTTATGGCATTCATCTATTTTGGGGAGCTCGGCAGGTCCTCATCAAGGATAGTGCACTTCACCAGAAAGTCTGCCAACACTTGCGCCTTGATAGACCGTTGCAGTCGATACTCTAGGTCGAACTCCCCGAGCTCCACTGCTGACTTTGCTAGTTGGCCTGCACTTTCAGGCTTCTGGAGAACCTATCTCATTGGCTGGTTAGTCAGACAGTGATTGAGTGGGCTTGAAAGTATGGTCGGAGCTTTCGGGCTGGAATGATGAGGGTGTAGATCGTCTTTTTTAGTTTGGAGTATTTGGTCTTAGCATTGCATAGAATCTGACTCATGTAGTAGATCAGTTTCTGTAATCCCTCCTCCTCCCGGGCTAGAACCGAACTAACAATAGTGGGACAAACAGCTATGCACGGGTAGAGCATTTCTCCAACCTACGGTTTTGTTAGAAGGGACGACGAGCGGATATACTCCTTTAGTTGGTCGAAGGCCTTTTGGTATTCCTCGGTCTATTGAAAGTCTTTCGGGGGCTTTAGGGCATTGAAGAAAGGGAGGCAGTGCTCTGCCAATCTAGAAATGAATCTTGCTAGTGTAGTGATTCGTCCAGTCAGGCACTGGACTTCTTTGATGGTGTTCGGGGATTGCATCTCTTGAATTGCACGGATCTTTTTTGGGTTCGCCTTGATGTCTTGCTGCATCACCATGAATCCCAAAAATTTTCTTGAGGTAAACCCGAAGGCACACTATGATGGATTGAGCTTCACCTGATACCTTCTGAGAGTTGCAAAAGTCTCCTCCAGGTCGTCAATGTGTTGCTCCAATGTTTGGCTTTTTACGTGCATATATTCCATGTATACGTACCTCCATATTTCGGCCGATCTGCTTCTTGAAGATTTTGTTGATGAGATGCTGATAAGTGGCCCTTGTTGGAAACCCTAGTGGTCGCATGCATGTATTTTTAAAGATTTTATAGCAGAAGCATGAATTAAACTATTTAATTCCTATGCATGCTAGAGATCATATCTCTACAACAAAAATAGATCCAGAACTTTAAATATTTATCCTAAACAAGTATGCATGATTCTATGTCTAACATGTAGTCATGCAGAATTTCAGCAACCTAGTTGATTTCTAATCCTAATTTCTAATGAGATCAGATCTCATACCTTTTTGCTTTGAGAACTTTGATGATTTTTTGATCACCTTGTGTAGCCGCACATGTGTCCGGCCTCTACGGATAGTCCACGTGAAGCTTTAGGAAGATCCACAACTGCAAGAGTGCTAGCTCGTGCAGAGGTGCTGTAGTGGCTAAACTTTTCTTTCTCAAAGCACTCAACTTTTGATTCTTCTTCAAGAATCAAAAAGGAGGAGACGAAGGAGAAGAAGGAGGAGAGAAAGTGGCTGGCTCTCAGAATTTTTCCAGAATTTAGAACCCTTTCTAAAAACCATCTCTTGCAAACCCTAGGCATGGGGGTCTTTTTATAGCCAAAAGACCCCCCACGCCTCACACCTCTTTTGGCCAACGAATTTGGCTGATAAAATTTCCAAAAATATCTGGTTAATTGGAGGCTAAGAGCTGAACAAATTTTCTTTTGATCTTGTGTCATGAATCCCTAAAAATTAGGGGGTTATTGCGCCCCAAACTTCAACCGCATGCCACCTTGCTTGATGCGCCATGCAGTCCCTACAAATTAGGAATTTGATTCTTATCTTTTTAGGAAGATTTGAGGCGCCATATTTTTTTTGAAAAATAGCCCCACGCCTCCTCTTTCCTCACACCATAAATTGGCCAAAAATAAAGAGGATAGGCACCACTGCGTTTAGGGATAAGGATGAGGTGTTTTTCTTCTCCAAGAAAGAAAGCTAGGGTTCTAAAATTTAGGGATTCTTCTTTTTATCAATTTCTGAATTTTTGAACCTAGAATCGTTATCAAATAAGGACTTTTAATAGTCTCGGGTCAAGCCCAATCCAATTGGGTCAAGTTCGATTAATTGGATCGAGCCTAATCAACTCGGATCGAATCCATTCCAATTAGGTCAAACCTTGATGTAGCCCAAATTGAATTTTATTCAATTTGGCTTAACCTAAGCTCAATGTTTCAATCAATTAAGTTTGCTAGCAATCTAATTGCTAATTAATCCTTCAAAAATTCACTAATTATTTTACTGCAACTTTTGCTTAGGATAATTTGTCAATCGAATTGGTTGTTGTACCCCTAGATGATTCTTAATCGTCGATCAGCCATTTGATCAACCTACAAACTTCTATGCGTGTGACCCCATAGGTTCGAACCTAAGTCGGTAGCACAAGGACGACTTCCTATACTAATTGAAGTGACCATCTAGCAATGGTACCCGACGTCCGGATAGGCCGAATAATTGCAAAGCAATATTCTGGAACTCTTGGACTATGGTTGCCGTATAATTTATCCCTATGATACTAAATACCTAGGATGATTTTAGAGTTCTGTTAACTCTTTAATTAGTGCATCCAAAAATGTGTTTCAACTTTACTAATCCTGCAACTCCTCACGAGGATTATTCTGGCCAAGATTTTGTTAAATTGAACACAAGAACATTATCTCCTGTCACCAGGAGGGGTAAATTCTATCTTGACTCATACACCAACTTCGCAAGTACTTGACTGCACCCAATAACCTTCTGTTACTGAATTAGAAAGTTAGATAGTCCGGTACCAAAGTACAGTGAGTTGCTTGCTATTCACCGTAGTGATATCAGATCGGAGGGACACATATATCCATATCCACTTGGAAAATCTCTTGACAGCAGAGTGTTCCGGAACTAGTCACGTTCAGTGAAATATACTCCTATACTTCACCTGTGTGGCATATTAGTGTCTCTACACTCCTTGATTAAGAGGACAACCAACGATATGGCACACAATGACCTATTCTTCATAATGCCATTGTCCTAGTAATAGCACATCGTTTGGTCGCGAACAGGTTTAAGGACTCATAAACATATTCTTATTTTAAAGAGTCCTAAGAACTTCATCACATTACAAGAGTTCAAGAAGATGTACAAAATATATGCGATGAATAATGCCAAATAACCTTTTATTAATTCATTAATTCATATATAATTCAATCATCAACAGGCTGATGATTGACTTTTAGGATATAATTTCCAACAACTCCCACTTGGACTAAAGCCAATCAGTACAGTATCGTATACCCATCTTCGACTTATGATCATTGAACTCTTTGATGCCGAGGACTTTAGTAAATGGGTTGGCCAGATTTTCCTTCGAGGTACTCTGCCTCGCACACTGAGTCAGCCATAGTATGCTGCTTGAAACATTTCCAGCAAGCAGCACCACCTTTTAGGGTAAATATATAACCCGACACGCTCTTGTTATCATCTTGATCTGATTGAAAACTGGAATCAGTGTATCCTACTAGTTTCAAGTCAGTATCACCGTAGACAAGCCACTGGTCCTTAGTATTTCTCAAATACTTAAGGATGGTTTTTACAACCTTCCAGTTGTTGCTGCCTGGATCAGACTGGTATCTACTCACTACCCCTAGTGAATATGCCATGTCTGGTCTAGTACATGTCATAGCGTAAATTATAGATCCTACTGTCGAAGCACCTAGAATTCTATCCACACTCTCTCTTTCTTGAGGAGTTGTCGGACAATCCTTCTTAGAGAGATTAATTCCATGGCCCATCGGAAGATAGCCTTTCTTGAAATTAATCATACTGAACCTTTTCAGCACAGTATTAATGTACGTGGATTGGGACAATCCAAGCAATATTTTAGATCTATCTCTATAGATCTTCATCCCTAGGATGTAAGATGTTTCTTCCAAATCCTTCATGGTAAATTGTAGAATATCATCCACATACAAACCAAGAAATACAATCACTGAACCATTTGCCATTTATAAATGCAAGGTTCTTCTTCATTCTTAATGAAGACATACGTTCTGATCACCTTATCAAAACGTATGTTCCAACTCGGAGAAGCTTGCTTTAATCCATTAATGGATCTCTGAAGCTTGCACACTTTAGATTCATCTGTAGATGTCAAACCTTCAGGTTGTATCATATACACCTCTTCTTCTAAATCTTCATTTAGAAATATAGTTTTTACATCCATCTGCTAGATCTCATAATCTAAATATGTTGCTATTGCAAGCACAATCCGAATGAACTTGAGCATTGCTACGTAAGAAAACGTCTCGTCATAGTCAATACCATGATGCTGACGATATCCCTTGGCAACCAGATGGGCTTTGTAGGTTTCCACCTTTCCGTTTGCGCCCCTTTTCCTTTTGAAAATCCACTTACACCCTATGAATTTTATTCCTTCGGATGGGTCAACTAATGTCCATACATCATTGATCTTTATGGACTCCATTTCGGATTGCATAGCTCCAAGCCATTTATTAGAGTCATGCCTCTGCATTACATCCATATAGGTGACTGGATCCTCATCGTTTTCATCAAGTTCGATAAGATCTCCATCCCGGACCAAGAAATCGTAGTATCTATCCGGTTGACGTGGTACTCTTCCTGATCGCCTTAATAATGCATCTATAATGAGTTTTGGGTTTGATCTAATCAACTCAGATTCTAAACGTTCAATGGTTGGTGTCGGTTCTTCTATATGTTGAATTTTCTTAAGTTCAACATTAGAACTATTACTTCCTTCTCTAAGAAGACAACTCTATTGCTGACGAACAACTTTTGTTCTTCGGCAAGATAGAAGTAATACCCCTTAGTCTCTTTAGGATAACCGACAAAGAAACATTTGTCAGACCTAGCTTCGAGTTTGTCCGTTTTCAAACGTTTGACATAGGCCGGACACCCCCAAATCCTAAGGTGAGTGAGCATCGGTTTACGTCCTGTCCACATCTCATGTGGTGTTTTATTCACAGATTTACTTGAAACCTTATTAAGAATGTAACATGCTAACTCGAGTGCATATCCCCAGAAGGATATCGGTAGACTTGCATAGCCCATCATGGATCGAACCATGTCTAATAGAGTTTGATTTCTTCTTTCTGACACACCATTATACTGTGGTGTACCAGAAGAAGTCCACTGTGAGAGGATCCCATTCTCTCCTAGATAAGTCATAAACTCACTGGTGAGGTATTCACCTCCTCGATCTGATTGAAGAATTTTAATACTCTTTCTAGTTTGTTTCTCTACTTCATTACGGAATAGTTTGAACATTTCAAATGATTCTGACTTATGTTTCATAAGATAGACGTACCCATACCTAAATAGGTCGTCTGTAAACGTAATGAAATACGAGTATCCACCTCTAGCTTTTGTGCTTATTGGCCCACATACGTCAGTATGTATAATGGTCAATAAATCACTGGCTCATTCACCTGTTCCGGTAAAAGGTGATTTGGTCATTTTTTCAAGAAGACATGACTCACAGGTTGTCAATAATTCACAATCATAAATATTGAGGATTTCCTCCTTACTTAACCTGTTCATCCTGTTCTTGTTAATATGACCTAGCCTATGATGCCAAAGGTAGATATCTGTGACATTTTTTATTCTAGGGCACTTACTTGACTTGTACATTACATTAACAGACTGTGACAATATGTAAATGCCATTACTCAATTGTCCATCCATTATAGTAACACCATTCATAATGATATCACAATAATTTCTTTTCATTGAAATCTCATAACCGTTTATGGCCAAAAGGTCTACAGAAATTATATTCAATAGAAAAGAAAGACAAAAATAACAATCATTTAAGATAATTTCATGAGAATTGAATACAAGTTTCAGAATGTCTAAAACTAGAACTGGAACTGATCTTCCATCTTCAATGTTTAGAAATCTTTCGCTTTCTCCAAATCTCTTATTGACCTGAAGTCCCTGCAACGATTTGCAAAATATTGAACGGACTTCTAGTATCCAATACCCAGGTCGAATTATTACAAATTGAGAAATTTCAAGGCGTTATCATATAAGTACCTTGATCAGCAACTGATTGCATCTTTTTCTTTTGCCTGTTTGGATCAAGAGAGGCAATATACTGAGGACAGTTCCTCTTCCAATGCCCTTGCTTCTTACAGTAGAAGCACTCCGTCTTACTTTGATTAGTCTTCACCTTCTTGGTCTGACTTGGCTTAGCATGCTGCACCTTTTACTTTTGATTCTTTTTTTTCCCTTTTTTAAAGGGATGACGCCCTCCGAAAGAACCTCCCACTAAATTCACCGACCCTTTTAAGAGCTGGTGATCCTTCTCAAATGTCTGTAGTAAACCCAACAATCGGTGATAATTTACTACAGATTTCGTCATACGTAAGTGAGTAAAGAATGGGCGGTATGATCCAGGCAGGGAATTCAATATTGCATCTTTTTCCAATTGATCATGTAGGGGAATCCGAGAGTGCTCAGGCGCTCTATCAACTCGATCATGTATAATACATGATCAGTTACCGAGGCCCCATCCTTCATCCGGGTGCTGAAAATGGCACAACTAGTTTTGTGCCTTTCAATGTCGTCGGAAATGCCAAAAGATTCATTCAACACTTGAATAATTTCTTCCGTCTATACATTCTCGAACCCGCGACTGAACTCGTCGTTCATTGCAGCGAGCATAATGCAATGAACAGTGATATGGTCACTGAGCCACTTCTCATGCGGGATGCTCATGGGATACTCATGCGGGTTGCTCACGGGATACTCGGACGTGGTTGCTGAGGTGTAAAGCAGAGGATGGTTCTTGGGATGGTTGGGCTCTGCTTCACGCGCCGAGAAAGGAAGTTGAAGTTGGGGTCGACTCAGAAGGGTGTGGAGTCGAGTCCAATTGGTTGGGGTCGACTTGGGATGGCTGGAGTAGACTCCAATGAAGTTGGCTAGGAGGATGGATCTGTTTTGAAGTAAAAAAAACAAGGAAAGTTTGGGGTATGTTGAAAGAAAGAGGCTTGTTCGCATGGAGAGAAAGAAATTGATGGGATGCAGTGGGTTCAGGCATTATCCAATTGAGTTTGTTTCGACCTGCATGCATTAGGCTTGATCAACAAATAATCAAATCAAACTTGAATTACCTCTAATTTATTAAAATGTGCTGATGAAAGGGAACACATTTTCTTATGTTTAAATCTAAAAATATGTGCATAAAAATAATCATAAGTGCTATAAAAAATAGATTAATTTATACATTATTTAGCACTTATCACCAACCCATGTGCACCAATAGGTAGGTTCTCAACCAATTGTTTCATCTAAATAATTTCTAGTGTTTATTTTGCCTCAGGCTCTTCTTCGGCAGGCGTGTGGCGCCTCCACCGAAAGTTCTGGTTAGGTCTAACCATTAACATGATAGGGTTCAGTGTAATCTACTAATAGATGACCAGGCCCGAGTGTGGCTCGACCAACCCAATCACCTATAAAAGGTACACCTGACTCATCATATTATGAATGACAATTTCAATGGTCAGATAAGCACCAGGCGTGTGGCGCCTCTAATGATTATCTAGCCATTGGACCCATTATCACCCAACTTAATGGGAGGCTATGACCTAGTTATCTCTATAACCATTTCATTTTAGGGACCTAATAATTTTAGAAGGTTTGATTTAATTGAGAATAGATGAGAAGAACTGATTAATCTAGATCCTTCCACTGACTTCATCAAGTCAGATTAATAAGAAATGGATTCAATCCGGTTAAAGAGGTACCTAAATCAATCATACTAATTTTTCTTAAAGGCATGGGTCAACTCGAATCAGTAAGTGATCCAATCAAAATGTGATTGACCATATCAGCCAAGTAAGTGAGATCGGTGGAAGGAATATGCCATTAACTCGACAAAGACGAATCAGTGCGAGTAGTTTCCAATTAAAATCACCGGTCAAAAATACCAAACTTACCTTAGACACCGACTGGTTAATCAATTTTGATTTGATTACTCAAATGACTTGGGCTCAACCTCTGAGCCTCAATCAAGTTCTAACTTGGTCTAATCAAAGATATGGAATTTGATCAACTACAACTATTGTATTTGACCTAGAGTTTTCTTGACATAATCCAGTTACTACTTAATTAGATTTGATCAATTAACTCTAATTAGACCATGTTTGATTCTAACCCAATTATAGAACTTGACTTGAGCTAACCCAAAACCCCAAGAATTATGCAATGTCATTTAATTGAGTTCACAATTCTAGATCTAGATTTTCATATCACTTAATTCTTAATTAAGTGTGAGCTTATGAAAATTTCAGATCATTGCATATTCTTTTAATTACATGCTAATTACAAAGTTTCGGTTCTTAAAATTTATTTTTCAGATCTGAGATTTGCAATTAATCATGTTAAAATTTAGATTTAATTCATGTTTAAATCTTAGATGATTTATGTTCATATATCACATATACAAACTAAGATGAATTAACTTAAACAACATACATCATATGCATTTATTTTCAGATCTGATTTGTTATTCAAAATCAGAAAATAAATAAGTCATAAATTTTATTTAGATCTAATCTAATCAAGTTTATGATTTCAGATTTATTCATGTTCTCTATATCACATATACTAACATGAATATACATCACATGCATCCTATTTTTCAGATCTAATTAATCATGTAAAAATAGTAATTAAATCAGTCATAAATCTCTTTTAGATCTGATCTAAATATATTTATGATTTTAGATTTAATTACAAATATTTAAAACTACTTTTAATCTTCTTTTCGTGGTTCATCTTCAAGGATTGAATCACAGTGGCACCCCTACACACAATAAGAGATCTCATTGAATGGAAAAAGAGGGTTATGAACTCTTCTTTCTCCTATGACCGGAAAGCATGGTGATCATTCTAATCGGATTACTTGACTACTAGGATTAGAAACCTTCTTTTAGGCATAAATATTTAAACTACTTTGAACCTGGCTCTGATACCACTGTGGGAAACCATAGTGGTCACATGCATGTATTTTTAAAGATTTTACAGCGAAAGAATGAATTAAACTATTTAATTCTTATACATGCTTGAGATCATATCTCTACAATAAAAATAGATCCAGAACTTTAAATATTTATCCTAAACAAGTATGCATGATTCTATGTCTAACATGTAGTCATGCAGAATTTCAGCAACCTAGTTGATTTCTAATCCTAATTTCTAATGAGATCAGATCTCATACCTTTTTATTTTGAGAACTTTGATGATGCCTTGACCACCTTGTGTAGCCGCATACATGTCCGGCCTCTACGGATAGTCCACGTGAAGCTCTACGAAGATCCACAACTGCAGGAGTGCTAGCTCGTGCAGAGGTGCTGCAGTGGCTGAACTTTTCTCCCTCAAAGCACTCAACTTTTGATTCTTCTTCGAGAGGACGAAGGATGGAGATGACGGAGAAGGAGGAGAGAAGGTGTCTGGCTCTTAGAATTTTTTCAGAATTTAGAACCCATTCTAAAGACCATCTGTTGCAAACCCTAGGCGTGGGGGTCTTTTTATAGCCAAAAGAACCCCCACGCCTCACACCTCTCTTAGCCAATGAATTTAGCTGATAAAATTCCTAAAAAAATTTGGTTAATCGAAAGCTAAGAGATAAAAAAATTCTCTTTTAATCTTGTGTCATGAATCCCTAAAAATTAGGGGGTTATTGCGCCCCAAACTTCAACCGCATGCCACCTTGCTTGATGCGCCATGCAGTCCCTACAAATTAGGAATTTGATTCGTATCTTTTTAGGAAGATTTGAGGCGCCATATTTTTTTTGAAAAATAGCCCCACACCTCCTCTTTCCTCACACCATAAATTGGCCAAAAATAAAGAGGATAGGCACCACTGCTTTTAGGGATAAGGATGAGGTGTTTTTCTTCTCCAAGAAAGAAAGCTAGGGTCCTAAAATTTAGGAATTTTTCTTTTTATCAATTTCTAAATTTTTGAACCTAGAATCATTATCAAATAAGGACTTTTAATAGGCTCGGATCAAGCCCAATCCAATTGGGTCAAGTTCGATTAATTGGGTCGAGCCTAATCAACTCAGATCGAACCCAATCCAATTAGGTCAAACCTTAATGTAGCCCAAATTGAATTTTATTCAATTTGGCTTAACCTAAGCTCAATGTTTCAATCAATTGAGTTCGTTAGCAATCTATTTCTAATTAATCCTTCAATAATTCAATAATTATTTTACTGTAACTTTTGCTTAGGATAATTTGTCAATCGAATTGGCTGATGTACCTATGGACGATTCTTAATCGTCGATCAGCCATTTGATCAACCTACAAAATTCTGTGCATGTGACCCCATAGGTTCAAACCTAAGACGGTAGCACAAGAACGACTTTCTGTACTAATCAAAGTGACCATCTAGCAATGGTACCCGACGTCCGGATAGGCCGAATAATTGTAAAGCAATATTCTGGAACCCTTGGACTATGGTTATCGTATAATTCATCCCTATGACACCAAATTTCTAGGATGACTTCAGAGTTCTGTTAACTCTTTAATCAGTGCATCCAAAAATGTGTTTCAACTTTACTAATCCTGCGACTCCTCACGAGGATTATCCTGGCTTAGGTTTTGCTAAATTGAACACAAGGACATTATCTCCTGTCATCAGGAGGGGTTAGTTCCATATTGACTCACACACCGACTTCGCAAGTACTTGACTGCACCCAGTAACCTTCCGTCACTGAATTAGAAACTTAGATAGTTCGGTACCAAAGTACAGTGAGTTGCTTGCTAGTCACCGTAGTGATCTCAGGTCGGAGGGACACATATATCCATATCCACTCGGAACATCTCTTGACAGCAGAGTGTTCCGAAACTAATCACATTCAGTGAAGTGTACTCCTATACTTCACCTGTGTGGCATATCAGTGTCTCTACACTTCTTGGTTAAGAGGATAACTAATAATATGGCACACAACGATATATTCTTCATAATGCTATTGTCCTAGTAATAGCACATCGTTTGGTCGCGAATAGATTTAAGGACTCATAGACAAATTCTCCTTTATCTTTTAAAGAGTCCTAAGGACTTCATCACATTACAAGAGTTCAAAAAGATGTACAAAATATATGCGATGAATAATGCCAAATAACCTTTTATTAATTCATTAATTCATATACAATTCAATCATCAACAGGCTGACGATTGACTTTTAGGACACAATTCCCAACAGCCCTTACATTCTTTAAGCCAAAGGGCAGTACCTTGTAGCAATAAAGGCTCATGTCAGTAAGAAAGGCCATGTTCTCATCGTCCTCGTGCCATTGGGATCTGGTTGTACCTGAAGAAAGCATCTGTGAAGGATAGCAGCAGATATCCTGAGGTGGAGTCTACAAGTTGATCTATTCTCAAGAGTAGAAAACTGTATTCTGGGCAATCCTTATTTAGGTTAGTCAGTCGATGCAGACTCGCTACTTTCCGTTGGCTTTTCTAACAAGCACAACATTAGTCAGCCAGTCAGGGTAGCTTACCTCACGTACAAAGTCGGCCTCTAGGAGCATGTTAACCTCCTGGTTGATGATCTGCTACCTTTCTGCGGTGAAATTCCTTTTCTTCTGTTGCGTAAGTCGGTGAGTTGGGTCCACATTGAGATGGTGAACTATTACCTCAGGGCTTATGCGTAGCACATCAGCAACTGACCAGGCAAAGACATCCGCATTGGCGTGGAGAAAGCTGAACACTTTGGCTCGGTTTTCTCCACTTAATCTGAGCCGATTTGGACCGTTCAGCCTGGTTCATCTTCTCGTAAGGGAATCATCACCAAATCTTCGACTGGTTCTTCTCGTTGTTCCTTCGTCTCATCCCTTGTGTCTAGCCTTTCAACCAGTAGAGTTTCTATTGGCTTTTTTCTTTTAAGGGTGGTCATGTAGCATTGGCATGCTGCAGCCTGGTTGCCTCAGATTTCTCCGACCCCACTGCTTGTGGGGAATCGCTTAAAGAAATGGTAGATGGACACCACCGCACGAAAAGCATTCAGGCTGGGTTAGCCCAGGATCGCATTATAGGCAAAGGGGACCTGAACCACGAGGAAGTCCAATCTAAAAGTGTTTCTTTGGGGCTCTTGTCATGTGGTGACTGGCAGGTTGATCATGCCTTCAACAAGAACTGAATCCTCAAAGAAGTCGACCAGGGGTATGCTGACTTTTCGAAGTTGCTCAGCAGGTTGCCTTATTCTTTGGAAAGCATCGTAGAATAACACATCGGCCGAGCTTTCATTATCAACAAGTATTCTATTTACATCATATTTTGTGATAGTAAGAGAAATAACTACAACGTCATCATTGGAAGTTTGAACTCCTCCTAGGTTGGTATTAGAGAAGGTGATGACATCCCCCATGCGCTGTCTCTTTGTGAAAGCCTTGACCTCTTGAGGGGCTCGGCTGCCCGAGGTGCCCGAGACCTTGGCGGGACCCTCGAAGATGGTGTTGATGAACCTGGCAGTCCGTCGATTATCGATTGGCTTCGGAGGTGGCTGATTAGAGGAGGAGGCATGTGCTTCTCGGTCACGCTAAGCATAGACGTATTGACCTATCTGCCTGCATCAGATGAGTGCCTCAATCTCATCCTTGAGCTGGAGACACTCCTCGGTGTCATGGCCGTGGTTTCAGTGATAGCGGCAGTACTTCTTCTTGTCCTTATTGAACGTTGGCGCCCTCATTCGACAAGGAGGGTGTAGGTAGCCTTGGCCATCAATTTCCATAAGGATCTAGATCTTTAGGGCAGTGAGAGGGGTGTACCTCTTAAACTTCTGAAGAGGGCTTTTGGGTTGTCGTGAGCCCCTCTCATGCTGTGGTGAGACACTCCTCGGCTCTCTTCACTCCTCGCATCCCCTTTTGCTTCCTTGGGGGGTCTCCCGCCAGTAGACTCGCGGCAGGAGGCCATGACTTCTTTAGTATTGGCGTACTTGTCGGTCCGCGCTAGCATTTTTTTAAAGTCAACAAGAAAGCGCTTTTCCAAGGAGAAGAGGAAGCCTGACAGCCGTAGGCCGCTCTTTATCACCGACATTGCGACCGACTGATCTAGGTCGTGGACCTCCAGTGTTGCCGCATTGAAGTGGATGATATATTCTCTTAGGGATTCCCTCTTCCTCTACTTAATGTCAAGCAGTGCGTCCGAACTGTAGCATCATCTTTCGTTAGAGACAAAATGAGACACGAAGATGCGGGTGAGCTGCTCTAAGGAGTGGATGGACTCGGGCCAAAGTCCAGAGAACCAGAATTAAGCAACCTTGCGAAGGGTCGTAGGAAACGTCTTGCAAAGTACGACGTCAGTGGCTCCATGCAGCATTATGAGCGCCTTGAAACTTTCAATGAGATCCAGGATATACGAGGTGCCATTGTACGGATCTACCTGCAGCATCTTGAACTGGGGTGGGATTGGTTCCCCTATGATTTTCAGAGAGAAGGAGGGCTCCAAGGAGAAGTTAAGGTCTTTGCTCGCCCTCGACGCATATCCCTTGAGGGGCTGAATTTGCCGGCTCATTTCTTTGATTCTCCTATCGAGATCGACATCCCGCTGGGGTGGGGGCTCCACAAGGTGAACAGACGAGAGGCTCTCGACGGAGTTTCCACTGGAATGGGGGTTTGGAGTGCGTTGTTTTCCATTCTGGATAAGGGCACCCCACTGGGTGTGTCGACTCTGATGCAATCACTCGAAATTTGATTTCTGAGAGCGGTGGCTGACCAGGCACATGCAGTGCGCCGACGACTAAGAGTGGGGCCTGGGTTGGCCGGATTCCAGTCGGACCGGCTTTGGTCGCGCCACTATCTGCTACAGGCTTTGGACCGCTGCGGTGAACACCTATACCTGTTGAGTGAGCAAGTTGAATTGCTCATTGTCTATAGGTGCGGCGGGCAGTTTCGGTGGAGCAGGTTCGAGACTCTACAATGACCCTCGGGAGGTCGGAGAGTGAAGCTGCGAAGCACGTGATGCGCCGTGAGTTCCTCATGAGGTCATGCTGGTTGTCTCTCCTTTCGATTGATGTTGATATTTCTGAGTAGTGATCCTTTCTCTAGCGCCAGTTGCCGCTGAATATAGATCGATGAGGGAGTGCAGCTCCGACGACCTTGAGATCAGCTAGAGATGAGCTGAGTAGGCTAGTTGGCATCGGGCACTGGTCTCTTCCGCTGGGTGGTATGCAAGAAGTCCACTTATCGGAGAGTTTCCAATGGGGATCCTATGATGCTTAAATCAAAATAGAGAGACAATAGTGTGTAAAGGAGAGAATTTCGATAAAGTATAGGCTCTGTGAGTAATGTTGCATGCGTATCTCAGGTCTCTCGAGTTGCCCTCTTTATATAACGAAGTCAATTTTATTGTTACGTGAGCCGACGTAGTGTATAATTATGGTCAGATAATGATTGATGGTACAGCTGCGGCATGGGTATCAGTCGTGGTGCTATTGTAACTATAAGTTGCTAGGGTTATCGATTATTGGGGCTGTCAGCCTTTGTCGATGCGCGCTAGTTGTTCTCCTCAGAAGACGGCTCCTTGGTTGGTTTGTCCCTTAGCTGGAGCTGCAGTCGTTCGCTTCGACTTATATTTGTGGTCCAGGAGAACGAGGTGGTCCGAGATTGCGGTGCAATATTTTTTCATCAACATCTCCTATGCAGAAATGGAGGAAGCGAGAGGATTAATTAAAATAACATTAGATCAGCTCATCAGCTTCCATCACCCGAAGAGGGAAATCCTGTATACCTCACTTCGTTGCACGCATCAGGGGCAGCGTGCTATACGCACGACTCGAAGAGATTCTTTCCAGGGCGTTCCATGTTCTACCAAGGCACTGCTTTTGCCTTCGAGCCAAGGGCGACAGAACAGAGGGAAACACCACGAGGCAGAACCCTGTCGTGCAACCGGGGCCCACAAGGGATGCAGCCACGTCATCATGTCTAGTGGCAATAAATTCCAGTCGCTAGGCGACAATTCTGCGGACTGCCCCACGCTTCCGGAGGACCCATTCGTTTCCCCTCCATCCCAGCGGTCACCATGGATTACCTCGCGGGTAATGACGCGACCCTTGCTGTCTGATCCCCATTCGATGGTATGGTCGGAACGGCGAGTAATCGCTCCAACGCAGACGGGCCCACCGCATCGTCGAATCCCGTCTTGATTGGACGGCTATGATTAAGACCTGGCATGCACCAGATGCGATCTGTTGCGCCTCCTCGTACCTGATATCGAGGTGAGAATACTCTCATCAAAAGATCGTGCATAGAAATTTCCATGCGGACGGATCATCCGCCATCCAATTCGTTAACAGGTGAAATTTAGCGGACAGATCTGAGTTCACGTAGAAATTCTATGAGGTCCGCTGGAGGATGGAATTTTGGTTCTCGTTGTCTTCTTTTAAGGGGGATTTGATAAACGGTTTCGTTTGATCCGTTTTAAGGAGAGCCCGCAAGGAGCGGGCGTTACGCCCACAAGCCTGGCCGTTCAATCTTGGGCAATTCGCATTGAATGTGTTTTTCTTTTCTTTTCTTTTCTTTTCTTTTATTTATTTATTTATTTTTTTTTTTTTTGCGCAAAGACAGCACATACACGATGAGTGTGAGTGTGGATTCGACCAACAAAATAAGAAAATAAAAAACTACATAAGGGCTTCGACACTGAGCCGTGATCCATCCAAATGAAACTTCCAGAGTGATGAGCCGCAAAGGACGCTACCCAATCAGCAGCAGTGTTTGCCTTCCTATAAACGTGCATGACCTGTTTAGAGTCACACTCTCCTAGAAATCAGCGAATATCATGGAGCAACGGCCGATCCTCGCCAGCGCGTCTCCGACCCCAGATCCACTCGATCACCGTGGCCGAATCCCCCTTGAGAAGGAGGCAATTCGCACTTAGTACCCGCCTGGCATAAGAGATACCTTTCCAGGCAGCTCTAAGCTCGGCACACACTACGGACAAGTCGAAGATCCAACGGCCCCCCGGTACTACTAGTTTGGCGTCGTGATCCCTGATGACAAACCCAACACCTTCATATCTGCCATCCTTAGCTACACTGCCATCAAAATTCACCTTAAGAAAGTTAGGAGGGGGGCACCCAGGATACTAGCATAATCTTGGATGCTGCAAGAGCAGAATGAGGACTCAGATGTCTCTAGCCAACCTAGTAGGTGATGCATTTGTGGTGCCGATGATCTCCGCCGCATGCAGTAAAGCTCTAGTCGCCACCATCCTCGAGTGAGTGTCGCCACCTTCGAAAACTTGGACATTTCTATTTAACCAGCAATGGTAGGCTAGGTAAACAGCACGAATCCCCCTCTCCTCAAATCCAGACCCTCGTGTCGAGGTCTCCAAGAAGCGCAAAAAGTCTTCAATTGACAATCACTTCTACAACTGACCGCGATGGGCCAAAGCACACCTCCAAATCTAATTGACTCGTGGACACTCAATGAGAGTATGGTAGATGGGCCCCACCTTCGGGCGGGCCACACGGGTAGCAGGAACCCTCACTTCCTATCACTTTTCAGACGGCGTTCAATGTAATGCCCATAAAACTGGCCATTACGTGGCGCATGAAGATTTTTTTATTAAAATATTATTATGGATTAACAATATGGATAATATATATTATTATTGTTGCCCAGTAGATATAACCCAAGAGGGAGGGTGAATTAGGTCTTTTAAAACTTTTAACTACCTCTAAACTTTTCAATTAATTAAGCTAAGTTGTATGGATGCACAGTGGAATTTAAACTTAGCAACAGTTTGATTCTAATCTGGTCAAGATTAAAACTATTAAGCAGCGGATAAGAGTTAAGCAAGCAATTCAATTAGATATTTATCTAAGTAAGTAAGTGAGGAAATTAAACAATGAAAGAAAGCATCACAAACACAACAAACATATAGTGGTTCGGTGCCAACTGCACCTACGTCCACTTCCCAAGCTCTCTTGAGAATTCCACTATAATCTCTCTGATTACAGTCTAGTTGTTTTACAAGCTCACAACCAACTTGTTATTTTTACGAGACACAACGAACTCGGTCGGTTTTCACAGGCTCACCGACTAGAACCAATCTGACTGTTTTCACGGGCTCACAATCCAACCCAGTTGGTTTTCTCCGGATTACCAACTACAACCTACAACATTGGTTTTCACTGGCTCACCAACAACCCTTAACTCCTTGATTCAATTCCTTGATTGAATCAAGTTACAAGATGTCAGAATAGGAGTTTAAAATAAATACAAACTTCTCAAACAAGCAGATATAACAATATAAACAAATAGAGTAAAGAGAAGAAGCCCTCAAACAAGTTTTACAGATGAAAGAACTCGGCTTCTTCTTTACTTGACCCTCTTCTGATTTCGCATGAGGTAGAGGATCACTGAGGCATCTGATAGTCAACTTTAAAGACCACGCAATAGCACGTATCTAGTAGGATAGTGATTACGGGTATCGATCCACAGGGATTGGGGTACAGTTGTTTTTCTTAAAATAAAAATATTTAAAATGATGAATTTGTGAAGACTATTAAATTAAACAATTCAATAAAAGAAAATGCAATTAAAGGGATATCAGTTTAGGAGAACCTAGGGCATGGAATTCACCATTAACATCGGAACAAGGATTAATTATATTTTTAATTTATTCTTGGATAAACATGCAAATTGGCTACAAGCCTAATAAGCATTCGAATAAAATTTCACAAAAGTAATTTGGGCATAATCCATCTTCAGTTGGCATGAAATGTCTACCTTAATCTAAGGTGGCAGCACATCGCATCTTCCCTAAGCATGGACTATCTTATATTTACTTAGTGATCATGAAGAACAGTTGTACGAACATCATACTTAAAATCACAGAAATTAAATATGATTCAAAAGAAGGTATTCATTAAAAATAATAAGTTCATACAACCCTAAGAATATAAAAAAATATAAAATCCTTATCCCTTTGTTAGGGCTGCATCCAGCCCTGGAGAAGAAATCAGCCCTGCATATAGTTGTGGACGATAGCAGCAGCATGAAGAGCTTCCATCTTCTTCCTCCCTTCCTTTCCTGATTCCTTCCTCCCTTCCTCCTCTGCTTATTTTTTTATTTCTCTGGTATTCCCTCCTGAGAAGAGATCGGTGGGAGAAGAAGGAAGAAAGGGAGCAGTCCCCTCCCCTGGTGGGGAAGAGGAGGAATGCCCTCGTTTGATCAGAAGTCCTCCCTTATATAGGCAGCCTATCTCTCTCTCTCTCTTCCTTGTGGCTCTTCCGAACGGGTGGATAAGGTTGTGGAAGTTCGAGTTGATCCGGACGTTGGGAGAGGCTGAGAACAATCTGGAACGCTAGTGATCAGAGAAGATCTCGGTGGATTTATCCGGCTCTGTTTCGAAACAGAAGATTCCATGGAGCTCGGGATGCACTTGGGATGTTGATCCACTCAGAGCAGGGGAGACTGTTTCTCCTTGCAAACGGCAGTCTGATCTTTGGTTGAGCAGCTAAGAACGGAAGAACGGCTGAGAGGATCTTGGAGAAGGTTGGGAGGATGCGAAGAAGATCTCGGCTGGATGGTTGAGGGGTAATCCGGAAGCAGAGGAGATGAAGATGAATCGTGGGGTTGCTAGGATTTTACGGAATGACTGGACCGTGAACGGGATGAAGCTGGGAGATTCGGGGAAGAGGATGAGGCTGAATAGCGGAAGAAAAGGGAGTCATGAAGTTAAGAGTATCTCGGCTGAGAGGAGATGCTCTGGATGCTGATGGATTCGGAAGAGGAAATCTGGGAGGCAGTTGAGAGCTCATCCGGAAGATGCTGGGATGAATCCGGATGGAAACAGGGGATGCTAGGAAGAAGAAGCTCGATCGCAGATGATTCGGGAGGATATGGCTCACAGCTGAGATGCAGACCGGATCAACATGGACGTGAAACAATGGCTGGGTCGTTGGGAGATTAAGCCGGAAGATGGGATTTTGAAACAGGGGATTCTGTTTGTGGACGTGATCCGTGGAGGCTTGCACGGATAGAGCTGAGAAGAAGTCCGGATTGGGATGAAGGTGGATCACGGACGAAGAATACGGCTGGGGAAGAAGCTGGGATCCGTTCGTGGGATATTGGGAAGGATGCGGATGAGATCCTGAGATGGCTGGCTGCAAACGGGATTAGATTTGTCCCTTGGAGTTTGGTCACGGTTGGCTTTGTTCATGGGATAAGCGTGGGATTTGTTGATAAATACTGAACGGTAATGAAGGGGATATGAGAAGTTAAGTTGTTTTGTCAACGGAGAGGAGCTGGGGGTTGTGTTTAGAGATGGAATAAGGATGGGTTGAGGCTTTGAGATCCGTGCAATTAGATGATATACTTTGAGATATAAGAAACAAATAATTGAAGAGATTTTATTAAAATCGGATCATGTGGAAAAAGAGTTGGGTGACTGAATCAGAGGGTCTTGATTTGCGGGGTGCATATGATTTGGATTCAGGGATCATCCCAAATAAGTTTGACTTGACCTGCATTCATTAGGCTTAATCATTAAATAATTAAATCAACTCGAATTACCTCTGATAATTATTAAAATGCAATGATGATGGTAACACATATTTTATGATTAAATTTACGAAATATGTGAATCAAAATAATGATAAGTGCTATGAATAAAAGGTTAATTTATGCATTATTTAGCACTTATCACACCCCCCAACCTACATTTTGCTAATCCTTGAGCAAAATAAAAAAAACTAACTCACTTTCGCAGGAATCGCGATTGCATTTACCGTATGCAATAAGGCTTTAAACCCCTAGGTGGCCCTAGTGGACGAGTTTTGTCTCGTGAGGGTTTCCGGCTCAGATACCCACAAACTGCTGTCGAAAGAATTTATTTTATTGTTTTATAAAATCTAATTTCAAATGCCTTAATGTCAAGAATTTCAAAAGCACACAAAGTTTTAATTACTAAGTCAGCCCAAATCCTAGGTCAGTATGCAACTTAAGTTGAAGTCATTAAGTTTCTGTTAGGGAGTTGTAAGACTTATTTATACTTGGGTGCCTGGTGATATCTGGACCATACACAAGCTAAGGCTTTAGATTCTCCAAAATACTGCTAAAGCTAGTAGTTTCCAAGAATTGGTCAGATAAGACCTAATCACTGATTCAAAATCATCCTACCTTGCAGGATTTCGAGAGTTGTGGATATTTACTTTAATACCTCATGGGCTTTATCTGTAATATTCCAGTTTACTCGAATTTTTACAACGACGGCTTTCACACTATCGTCTTTTTTCAAGGTCAATATTATTTTCTCTTTTTCTCTTTCATCATTTTTTTTTGATTTTGATTTTATAAATAAATTATGCACTTTTACTCTTGTAATGATTCCTCCATGTAGCGAGCATTCAGTCAACACTCCCACGCCAGATGGCATAAGGTGTTGGGCATCAAGACTCCCCTACGGACCTATGCTCGGGTTCCTCATTACAAGCCCGCTGACCTTTGACAATAGGTAGCCCTTTTCGATGTACCTGACTAAATTCACTTTTTTTTTTTTGATAAAAGTGAATTAGATAAGTATGATTCATCAAGGTTGCTACCAGACTTAACAACATAATGTCTAACCCTTAGAAGTGTAGGCCATGTGTGTTGTGAAATTCCAAAGTAAAAATTATCTTACAACTCACTAAAAGAACTTTTAATAAAAAGAACTCAAATTGACTTACTCCTGACTAGTTATTGGGCTTTTTAGATTTTATATACTTTGTGTATTTATCATTTCAGCACTAAAGCATAGAAATTAGGTGGTTTTTTTTTTTTTTTTGGGATGAAATACTTATTCACAAAATCAAAAATTTTGAAAAATTTCGTCAAAAATTCGAATCTTATACCCCCCAACCTAGATCAGACATTGTCCTCAATGTTTTTTTTTTTGATGAATTTTTTTTGAATATTATATTATTATTTTTATTGTTTTATATATTTTTTTATTTTGGACGAAAATATGATGCATATGGAGGATAGAAGCATTTTACCGTAGTTGCATCAGTAATATGAGGGATCCTGTTAAGAAAATAAAAAAAAAATGCGACAAGAAAGTATGAAAAAAAAATAACCTACGAGAATTGGGTTGCCTCCCAACAAGCGCTAAGTTTAACGTCTTCAGCCAGACGCAGTGCATCCTTATCAAATCATACCGGGTTCATGCCGAGTTCTCCAAGAAAGAAAATTTGTGGAAAACTGATTGTCGGGCACAAAGTTAACTGCTTCTATGGCCTTGTCTATATCAAAGTCAGAATGGGCCAAGTATGTTTTCAGAGGGTCATCTGCTAAAATATAAGGAAGGGTTTCTTCTACAAGATCGTCCATTTTGTCTATTAGGAAGCACTCAACTTCCTTTGCAGGTTGATCAGAGGCACGAAATATATTTAACTTGACCTTCATATTTCCAAAGGATATATTCATCACCCCAGTTCTACAATTTATACTCGCATTGGCTGTAGCTAAAAAGGGACGACCTAGAATCATAGGGATCTGTTTCTTAAGATTAGGCACAGGTTCCATATCCAGGACGATAAAATCGACTGGGAAATAGAATTTGTCTACCTTGACTAGGACGTCTTCAATTGTTCCTCGTGGTATTTTTATAGATCGATCAGCCAATTGAAGGGATACCGAGGTTGGTTTTAACTCACCTAACCCAAGTTTCTCATAAACTGAGTAAGGTAAAATGTTGACACTTGCCCCTAGATCTAAGAGTGCTCGATCAATGAAATTATTTCCTAAGACACAGGAGATGGTGGGAGCACCAGGATCTTTGAATTTTGGAGGGGTGTTGTGTTGGAGGATGGAGCTCACTTGTTCAGTTAGGAAGACCTTTTTAGGCACATGTGTCCTAGATTTTCGCTTTTGGGTACAAAGCTCTTTGAGAAATTTGGCATAGGAGGGAACTTGTCTAATAGCATCAAGAAGCGGGAGGTTGATTTTAACTTGTTTGAAAACCTCCATCATCTCCTCTAGTGAAGTTCCTTTTTTGCCAAAGGGAGAGGGTGAATTGAGAGCATCAGGAAATGGGACTTTTGGAATATGAGTTTGGGCAGAAGCTGGAAGAGCTGAAGAAGAAGAAGGTTTTGGATTTTCATGTGATACATTTTGCTCCTCCTCTTTACCTTCCTTATTGTTACCCTCCCCAATCTTATTGTCTACTATACGTCCACTCCTTAGGGTAGTCAGAGCATTGGCTTGTTCATGATGAATTGTATTTAGCTGATTTTCTTGAGCCATGTATTGTCCCCTAGGATTACTCACTGGTTGGCTTGGAAGCTTTCCTTCCTCTCGCTTGTTCAGTGCATTAGCTAGTTGCCCCATTTGGGATTCTAGCTTGGCGATAGATTGCGTGTGAGAGTGCACCAATTGTGTAATGGTTTCCAAACCTTGAAGGGATGTCAATACTTTCTCCTCAAAGGCTGTGTTTCTTTGGGGTGAAGGAGGAGTGTGTTGAAATTGAGTCAAAGGACGGTAGGGATTAACATTCTGGAATGGTTGAAAGTTTTGGGAATAAGGCTGGGAAGTATTGGAAGTCTGCTGCTTCCAAGAGAAATTTGGATGGTTGCGCCACCCCGGGTTATTAAGGCTGCAAATGGGTCGGGTCGACCCGTGACCCGACCCGACCCGACCCGCGTAGACCCGATCCGACCCAAATTTTAGGACCCGCGGGTCCGGGTCGGGTCCTAAAATTGGACCCGAATCATTTTCTGGGTCGGGTCTGGGTTTACCAAACGGACCCGACCCGATCCGAATGGACCCGAAGAGAGAGAGAGGAAAAGCAAAAGAAAGTCTTTTCTTTTTCTTTTTCTTTTATTTTTGGCGTGGGTTGTGGTACTGTTGGTCAGTGTGGGAGGATAGCAAGTTAGCAACAAGCATAGGTTCACAGAATCCAAAGGAACGTCGGCCCGTCAGGATTCTCTCTGGATCTATTACACTGTTGAGACCTCTGGTGTCTTGGTAGCTGCCTCTTTTTTTTTCCTTTTGTTTTTTGGTTTTTGTTTCTTTTAACTTTTGAAGGGAGAAAGTGAGGGAACACTGCAACTGAATATGGGTCATGTGCCAGTTTTCTGTTATGGAATTGGATTTTGGAAGAAGGTCTCGGATTTTTTTTGTCCTCGTGAGAGGGGAGCTGGGGGACACCGAGTTCCGTCCAATCAGTCATATAGATAAAAAATAGTGTGATATGAAATTTGGCTTGTAGACCGACTTAGTTAGTAAGTCATGGGTCATCTGTTCTGACTGGAGTTCAATTGCAAAGTCTTTCAAGCCATGGGTCACCCAGCACCTCATAATTATGATATGACCAAATTAGATTTGCCCAAATTTTTTCCCAAAAGCACAAAAAAATTGGACCCGATCGGACCCGACCCGACCCGAATCAGACCCGGACCCGACCCGACCCAACCCGATCTTCAACCGGGTCGGGTCCGGGTCCAAAATTGGGACCCCGAACAAAAAACCGGGTCGGATCGGGGTCACCTAGGATCCGACCCGACCCGACCCATTTTTACCCCTACGGGTTATAAGTGTTAGAATATGGATCATTACCCGGTCTAGGCTGTGTTTGAGCAGCGTTGACTTGTTCTTGCACAAATTCAGGGAATTGAGCTGCTGAAGGGTATTCATGAATAGGGTGAGACGGGCTAGAACAAAGAGCACAGACTTGTGCTTGGGAAGAATTTGGAAGCTGTTCTCTAGACATTAGCTGGTCCAACTTGCGGGACAGTGCATCTACTTTGTCAGATAGATCTATGGACTGGCTAACTTCATATATGGTCCCTTTTCTTTGAGAACTCGGGGGTGCTTGACGAGTGGAGGAGGCATGGTGGAGAGAATTTTCATTAAGGTTTTCAAACATCTGCCATGCCTCATGCTCACTCTTAAGCATGAAAGTTTCCCCACAGGAAGCATCAACCATCTGACGGTTTCGTTCAGATAACCCGTCATAAAAACATTGCACTAATTGCCATTTGGGTATTTGATGATGCGGGCATTTTCGGAGTAAGTCTCTAAATTTTTTCCAGGTTTCATGAAATTCTTCTCCGTCAGATTGGGAGAAGCTCGTGATAGCACGCCTAAATTGGTTTGTTCTTCCTATGGGAAAATATTTCTTTAGAAATTCATGTTGCATTTGAGCCCAAGAGAGAATAGAATTGGCTTCTAATGAATGGAGCCATTGTTTAGCTCTATCCTTAAGGGAAAAAGGAAACAGCCTAAGTTTCAGAGCATCATCAGTGAAGTTCTGAATTTTGACAGTAGTGCAGATCTCAAGAAACTCATCCAAATGTTTATATGGGTCTTCATTGTTAAGTCCATAAAAAGAGGGAAGCATTTGGATGACACTAGACTTAATTTCAAAATGCACCGCAGCAGTGGTATCAGGTAGTCGAATACAAAATGGAGAGGTATAAATAGGAGTAAAGTACTCCTTTAGCAGTTTGGGTTGTTCTTCAGCCATCTCGACTGGTGGTGTAGATCCTATGGTTCTATAGGTGCGGATTTCGACTCGAAGGGCCCTAATAGAACACTCTATTTCAGAATCAAAAGGTACTAATTCAGGAGATCTGGAACGACACCCTAGCATACACTAATGCTTTTCTAATCAGTCAAGTGCGGTCAAGCATGCATTAAAGAAAAAGACTTCAAATCCTTATGTTTGCCCTAAAATCACTAGACAGCTCCTAACTGGTTTGAAGAGGGCACCTAAGCCTCCAATCCGGTCTAATGAACTGAGTTGACCAGGTAAGCTCCCAGGTAAGTGGGGGGGTCACGATGCGTTGCAAAGGTCCCACTTAAAAACCACTTGCCTCGAACAGATGAACTGTCTCCCTTGGGACAAAGCTTGCCTAGACATCAACTGAGCCACAGAGCGAAATTGGTGCAACTTTCGGTGATCTTCGTCCTATTGAGCTCGAATGTCTCTAGGGCCAACGTCTAATTGATTTTAATTTAAAATGATGGCTATAAGAGAATTGATTCACCTAATTTGGGCAAGAATCTGGTGATGAAATCCAGTTCTTATCTTGTTGGGGTGATTGCCCTTACTATGTGCGGATTAATTTGTGTATGTGTATCAGGCATGCATTCACACTTTTACTTAAATTAAAATCAAACAATCACCACACAAGGAAATTTAAATAAGAAAGGTTTAGATGTTACCAAAGGAAATTTCCCCAGCATTTTTTTTTATTTTAAAGCAAACCTCTACAGCCTCCCTTTTCCAGCAGTTCTCTTTTTGATTGTCCTAGATGCTCTCTTTGATTCCTGATCAAATCATACAAAAAGAAAAACCCAAAAATTAGTAAGAGAGAAAAAAGGGATAAGTAAAGTAACAAAAATAGAAAATATTTTTTTTATTATTTTTTTAGATATATATATATATTATTATTATTTTATTTTTATTTTTTTAAAAAAATTTTTATGAAAAGAAAAACAATTATGCTAGCAATCCCCGGCAACGGCGCCAAAAATTGATAGTCAACTTTAAAGACCACGCAATAGCACGTATCTAGTAGGATAGTGATTACGGATATCGATCCACAGGGATTGGGGTACAGTTGTTTTTCTTAAAATAAAAATATTTAAAATGATGAATTTGTGAAGACTATTAAATTAAACAATTCAATAAAAGAAAATGCAATTAAAGGGATATCAGTTTAGGAGAACCTAGGGCATGGAATTCACCATTAACATCGAAACAAGGATTAATTATATTTTTAATTTATTCTTGGATAAACATGCAAATTGGCTACAAGCCTAATAAGCATTCGAATAAAATTTTACAAAAGTAATTTGGGCATAATCCATCTTCAGTTGGCATGAAATGTCTACCTTAATCTAAGGTGGCAGCACATCGCATCTTTCCTAAGCATGGACTATCTTATATTTACTTAGTGATCATAAAGAACAGTTGTACGAACATCATACTTAAAATCACAGAAATTAAATATGATTCAAAAGAAGGTATTCATTAAAATAATAAGTTCATACAACCCCAAGAATATAAAAAAATATAAAATCCTTATCCCTTTGTTAGGGCTGCATCCAGCCCTGGAGAAGAAATCAGCCCTGCATATAGTTGTGGACGATAGCAGCAGCATGAAGAGCTTCCATCTTCTTCCTCCCTTCCTTTCCTGATTCCTTCCTCCCTTCCTCCTCTGCTTATTTTTTTATTTCTCTGGTATTCCCTCCTGAGAAGAGATCGGTGGGAGAAGAAGGAAGAAAGGGAGCAGTCCCCTCCCCTGGTGGGGAAGAGGAGGAATGCCCTCGTTTGATCAGAAGTCCTCCCTTATATAGGCAGCCTATCTCTCTCTCTCTCTCTTCCTTGTGGCTCTTCCGAACGGGTGGATAAGGTTGTGGAAGTTCGAGTTGATCCGGACGTTGGGAGAGGCTGAGAACAATCTGGAACGCTAGTGATCAGAGAAGATCTCGGTGGATTTATCCGGCTCTGTTTCGAAACAGAAGATTCCATGGAGCTCGGGATGCACTTGGGATGTTGATCCACTCAGAGCAGGGGAGACTGTTTCTCCTTGCAAACGGCAGTCTGATCTTTGGTTGAGCAGCTAAGAACGGAAGAACGGCTGAGAGGATCTTGGAGAAGGTTGGGAGGATGCGAAGAAGATCTCGGCTGGATGGTTGAGGGGTAATCCGGAAGCAGAGGAGATGAAGATGAATCGTGGGGTTGCTAGGATTTTACGGAATGACTGGACCGTGAACGGGATGAAGCTGGGAGATTCGGGGAAGAGGATGAGGCTGAATAGCGGAAGAAAAGGGAGTCATGAAGTTAAGAGTATCTCGGCTGAGAGGAGATGCTCCGGATGCTGATGGATTCGGAAGAGGAAATCTGGGAGGCAGTTGAGAGCTCATCCGGAAGATGCTGGGATGAATCCGGATGGAAACAGGGGATGCTAGGAAGAAGAAGCTCGATCGCAGATGATTCGGGAGGATATGGCTCACAGCTGAGATGCAGACCGGATCAACATGGACGTGAAACAATGGCTGGGTCGTTGGGAGATTAAGCCGGAAGATGGGATTTTGAAACAGGGGATTCTGTTTGTGGACGTGATCCGTGGAGGCTTGCACGGATAGAGCTGAGAAGAAGTCCGGATTGGGATGAAGGTGGATCACGGACGAAGAATACGGCTGGGGAAGAAGCTGGGATCCGTTCGTGGGATATTGGGAAGGATGCGGATGAGATCCTGAGATGGCTGGCTGCAAACGGGATTAGATTTGTCCCTTGGAGTTTGGTCACGGTTGGCTTTGTTCATGGGATAAGCGTGGGATTTGTTGATAAATACTGAACGGTAATGAAGGGGATATGAGAAGTTAAGTTGTTTTGTCAACGGAGAGGAGCTGGGGGTTGTGTTTAGAGATGGAATAAGGATGGGTTGAGGCTTTGAGATCCGTGCAATTAGATGATATACTTTGAGATATAAGAAACAAATAATTGAAGAGATTTTATTAAAATCGGATCATGTGGAAAAGAGTTGGGTGACTGAATCAGAGGGTCTTGATTTGCGGGGTGCATATGATTTGGATTCAGGGATCATCCCAAATAAGTTTGACTTGACCTGCATTCATTAGGCTTAATCATTAAATAATTAAATCAACTCGAATTACCTCTGATAATTATTAAAATGCAATGATGATGGTAACACATATTTTATGATTAAATTTACGAAATATGTGAATTAAAATAATGATAAGTGCTATGAATAAAAGGTTAATTTATGCATTATTTAGCACTTATCAGCATCACACAGTTGGAGAGGAAGCTTTGGGATTTAGTCAGATGCTCTTCTTCTCTCTCTTTTGCTTTGAATGGCCCTTTTTGTGCTTTTGAAAGATTTCTCTTGAAATCTCTTTGAAATCTCTTCCCTATGTGTTCTCTCCCACTTCCTTACCATCTTCCCTTGCTTTTCTCTTGATTTTATAGCTTTGGATGGCGTGGGGAGCAAAGATCTAGCCGTTAGAGACAAGAATAGAGCGTTATGACCCGTCTGCACATTCTGACAATGTATCCGTTGGGATCAGAGTCGACTCGCGCGATTTGAAGTCGACTCAGCTGTTACTGGAGTCGACTCGCGCTTTACTGGAGACGACTCGGGCCACTGTTCTAAATTTGAATTAAAGTGCATGGCTTGTCCTGGGGTCGACTCGGACCAAACTGGAGTCGACTCGCCAACAGTTGGAGACAACTCGGGCACTTAGGGACCGACTTGTTCTCAGGGTTTCAGAAATCCAACTTTCTGTATTTCTCTCACGAGTCGACTCGGCCAAACTAGGAGTCGACTCGGATGACTTCGGAGACGACTCTGAAACTTCTGGAGTCGACTCGTTCACCAGGGTCTCCAAAACTGATTCTCTGCCTTTTAGATTGTTTTCCTCTGGGAGTCGACTCGCCAAGCATCGGAGTCGACTCGCAACCTTTTGGAGTCGACTCGCTAATAGGGTCTAAAATTCATCGTTTCTGTCTTTCTGTCTTTTTCTGCGGGAGTCGGCTCGTGAACAGTAGGAGTCGACTCGAGCACTGTTCCTTGAAACTCCAAAGTGCCAGAGTCGACTCTGAACTTTCAGGAATCGACTCGAGGACTGTCTTTTGAATTTTTCTTGGAGTTTGCTCCTCCACTTGAATCCTTTGAACTTGAACCTTGGGCCAATGAAGTGTGGCTTTCTTTCAACTTTTCTTGAGAACTTTTGAGGCCTTCTTGCATTCTTCCAACTTGCTATATTCCTTGCAAAACAATTTATCTTTCTTCTTGCAACACAACCATTAGTAATTATACTTCAAGGTTTTGTAATCATCAAAATTAATCTTTGGGTCAGCAATTATAACAACACAAAAGTTAATAATTCCACCGTTGACAAATAAAAATGAATGCTTTTATTAGCCTGGGCTAATTCTCGCCGTGCTTTTATACTTGACTTCGTAACAAATGATACGACAAAGTGAAAAAAAGAAAACGTTAGAGATAGGTGCAAAGGGGGCTTCCCACTGTTGGATCCTCTAATATAAGGTTGGAATCGGGCTAGGCCAAGCCGAGCCATGCACTGACCCCGACCCTAAACAAAACCTTTGTTGGTGCATTTTAATATTAAGTTTAATATTTATATTATTTATGAGGTTCACGTATTTCATAGTTCATGTATTTGGGGAGATGAATGGTTCATGTATTTACGAAGATAAATGATTCATGTATTTTGGAAGAATAAGAACGATTCATGAACTACTTTGGGAAATATATTTGGTGGAGGAGCTGTATTTAGAATTTCTAAGTGCATGTAGATTTTTTATTACTCTAATAAATTCAAAATTCCAAACTCTTTATATAAACTGTTTCTCCTCCATTCCAAAACACACAATATCGTTTCATTTTACTCACCAAAATACTTTGAGAGAGTTCTTGGCAAAGAAGGGTGTTTCTTTGGTGGAGTTTTGGGCTTGACTATTTGTACATAGTTGGTCCTTGCCATACGACGATCGTCGAGCTGTTGTATCCTGGAGGAAACAAGTCATAGTATTTTTTGCTGTACCGGATTTTAGGCTCTGCCAACCGCCTAGGGCTTGAATCTTCATAAAGAGAGTGAGATTTTTGTGCCTCAGTCCGATTGGTTTCGTCCTCTTATTGTATTTCCCCCAATAATTTTAAAGAGAATCAAGAAACTGGAGCCAATCCCTGAGAAACACGATGGTAATGTTGGAGATCTTTTTTTTTTTCTAAAATAATGTTGGAGATCTTAACAAAACCTTTTGTTTCAAGGGAACCCACTTTAAGTGATGGAAAAGCAAGGTGTTGTTCTATTTGAATCTTCTCAACATTTTCTACATTCTCACCAAGAAAAATCCAACCAAGATCTCAATTGATGAGATAACGGATGAAGAGTATCATGCTCATCGAGAGAAAATGGAAAAATATACCATAGATGAGTATAATTGTCGATGTTATCTCTTAAATTGCCTTACTGATAATTTTTATGATTATTACAATACTACTTACTCTTCTGCAAAGAGCATTTGGAAAGCTTTACAAAACAAGTATGATGCTAAAGAAGCTGGCACAAAGAAATATGTAACAAGCTGATTTTTTTGCTTTCAAATGGTGGATGGAAAATCTGTTGCTGAGCAAACACAAGATTTCTAAATGATCGTTGCAGAGGTTAGGTCTGAAGGCATCAAGATTGGCGACAAGCTGCTTGTGGCTGGCATTATTGACAAGCTACCACTATCATGGATGGAATTTCGGAAGTCTATGCACCACAAGCAAAAAGAGACATCTATAGGGACCTTGATCACTTGCATCCAAGTGGAGGAAGTTTGAGGCCAAGATGCACTGATTACACAAGAGGAAAATGAACATTCCACCACCAAGTTAAATTTAATTGCTTCAAATATTGCTTTACCTAGTGATCATTTTCCTAAAAATAGTCACTTGAAGCCAAAGAGAAAAATATGAAATTTTATGGCAAACCTCTCAGTAGGGGAAACCTGAGTCAGAAAAATAAGCTTGTTGCCCAGATAGGACAACCCAAGAGGGGGGGGGGTGAATTGGGTTTTTAAATTAACTTAGCTAATTAAACTTTGTGGATGATTAACTAAAATACTATATCCAGTTATTTAATTAAAGCTAAGTGCTGTGAGTAATGTGTGGGGAAGAAGATGAGAGACAATGCACTACAAACACAAAGTTTTATAGTGGTTCGGAGCTAACCCTTGCTCCTACGTCCACTCCCCAAGTCTCACTTGGGAATTTCACTATAACCCCCTTGGATTACAGCCGGTTGTTTTGCAAGCTCACAACCGAACTTGTTGTTTTACGAGCTCACAACGAACTCGGTCGGTTTTCCAGGCTCACCGACTAGAACCAACCCGATTGTTTTCCCGGGCTCACAATCAAACCCTTACACTCGTTGGTTTTTAAAACCGGCTCACCAACCAACCTTAATCCCTTGATTCAATCCCCGATTTGAATCAAGTAAATACACGAGAATAGAAGAAAACAGAAGATAGCTTCTCAAAAAGCAGATTTAAAACAATATAATCGTAAGGAGTTAGAAGCCCTCAAACGCTTTTAAGATGGTGAAGAGGTGTGGCTTCTGGAACTCCGGTCTCCTCTTGAAAGAGTGATCGACTTGAAAGCAGGAGGAGGAAGCTTTGAATGCTGGAGATGTTGGTGGAGCAGTAAATGCAGATCTTCCCTTTTCTCGTTGAAGAGCACTTAGAGAGCTGAAGACTTGAATGCTAGGAGTGGATCGTGTTCT
Source organism: Phoenix dactylifera (assembly GCF_009389715.1). Taxonomy (NCBI): domain Eukaryota; kingdom Viridiplantae; phylum Streptophyta; class Magnoliopsida; order Arecales; family Arecaceae; genus Phoenix; species Phoenix dactylifera. The sequence continues at coordinate 433,989 of NW_024067836.1, read as the reverse complement.
ATATCTTGCTTCAGTCTTCTGTGGCTATTTAAGCCACCTCCACGGAAACTAGCCGTTACTTCTGCTTTTTCTGGCCGTTCTGCACACTCTGCGCACCCTGACAATGTGACCGTTGGTGGGTTGGAGTCGACTCGCGCGATCAGAAGTCGACTCGCGGCTGTAGCAGGAGTCGACTCGAGCTTTTCGGAGTCGACTCTGGCAACTGTTTCCCAGTTTGAATTAAAGTTGCCGTCTTGACTGGGAGTCGGACTCGTCTTGACCCGGAGTCGACTCGCCCAACTTCTGGCGCTGACCTGGCAAATTTTGGAGTCGGCTCATCCTCTGTAGCCCGTGGATCCAACATTTGAATTTTGTCACTCGAGTCGACTCCTGATTCTCTTTGTCTTTTGGCTCATCCAGTCTTGGGATCGACTCGAACTTCCTTGGAGTCGACTCGGCTCTCAGTTTCCGAAAGTTGGTCTTCTGCCTTTTTGACGTGAAGCTTGTCTTGGAGTCGACTCGAGCTGTCTGGGAGTCGACTCGAATCTCAGAGGCAGTAACATGGTCTTCTGTCTGTCGATGGTCGACAGTCTCTGAGTCGACTCGCGTCACTGCGGGAGTCGACTCGATCTCAGAGTCCATAAAACGCTCTCTGACTTTTTCTTTGTGTACCGCTGGGAGTCGACTCGATTCCACTGGAGTCGACTCGAATCTCAGACCGAAAAAAACTGCTTTCTGTCCTTCTGTCTGTTTTCAGGTCGGAGTCGACTCGTACTGATCAGGAGTCGACTCGAGCTCGTGCCAGTGACCTTGATACGCTTGGAGTCGACTCGTGATACTCGGGAGTCGACTCGAGTCTCAGACATTGGTTCATGCAGACTTCTTAACTTATCCAAAATACTATGAACCAAGTCTAGAAACACTTGGACAGGATTTTCACTGAAACACTCAATTGAATTCATTAGTAATCACAAGATATACTCAATTGCTTTGAGCTCATCAAATCAAATGGGGTTTTAATCAATCACTCCACAATCTCCCCCTTTTTGATGATGACAAACTTTGAGTATATGTAAAATGAATTGCTCATAAAACAATGAAGTAAAATCCATAAATGAATTCAAATGTCTGATAATTTAATTTATCCAAGTTTGAAGGGAGTGAAACATTAATTTCGGAGTTAAAGCTCCCCTTTCATTTGGAATTATATAAGCCTTCATATTATGCAATCAATTGTTTGGCTTATATGTCATTAATGTTTTAGCTTGATTAAAATTCAGATTCTCCCCCTCAACATATGCATTCAACTATATTTTGATTTTCTGAATTTCCTCTTCATGCTTTGAAGTTTTTTTGAACTGAATTTTATCTTTAGAGGAAAAATCTGTCAATTTGTTCTTGAGTAGGATTCAGCTAATCTCCGAATATCCCTTGAATAGATTTATTTCCATTGATTTCTTTTACATATTTTTTAATATTTCTCCCCTTTTACATATTTTATACTTACACATTTCTCCCCCTTTTTGTCATCATATCAAAAAGGAGGTAATCACACACAATCAATGGCACAAATGGCACAGTCAATCATCAAATGGCACAGAATGAAGATAAGATGTCTACTCATTGTATTGATATGAAGGTGAATACATTTGAGCATACAATAGGTAAAGCAAGAACAATACAAAAGAAGACAAAACACAACTCAAAATCGTCTATGACCTCCTCGAGGATGTGCCTCCCCCTCTCGAGGATACATCTCCTCCTCTGGAGGATGTAGCTCCCCCTCTCGAGGATACATCTCCTCCTCTGGAGGATGTAGCTCCTCCTCTCGAGGATGTGACTCCTCCTCTCAATCGGCTCTGCTCCATGAGGAGGGCGACTGCCTCTATAACATGGCCCAGCTGCGTGATAATAGACGTGGTGGCTCTGCTATGTGTAGTGGAGAGCTCAGTCACCGACGTCTGAAGCCCAGTCACCGAGGTCTGAAGTGCATCCAGCTTGTCGATGAGCACATTCGACAAGCGCTCGGCCCCCTCGGTGGTGGTGTGCATGTCACGGCGGATGTCATCCCGCATCCTCCTCGTGGTGCTCGTGACCTCGCTCATGCTGTGGAACTGGGCCTGCACCAGGGTCCTAATGTTGTAGATCTCCTGCCGCACCTCAGCCGTCATGTCTATCACGGCTGTCAAAGATGGGACCAATGCTGAGGATGGAGTGGGTGCAGGAGTGGGAGCTGGCACGGAACCTCGGAGCTCCCGGAGCAGCTCGTCCCTCAAATCTCGGACGATCTCCTGCCGCAGCTCCCGGAGCTGCTCTGGATCAATACGGACCTCCATAGATGGTGGAGCTGAGGAGGAAGGTCCGGCAGAGGTGGTAGGAGCAGGAGGAGTGGATGGAAGGTCTGGATGGTCTGGAACTCTGGATAGTCAGAATCTGGCTCAGGACTGGGTGATGGTCTGGTGGTCTGAGCGGTGAGAGTGGACTTCCTAACCCAGATCCCTTCTCTCTTCCGAAATCCCATCCTGTGCATGGTCCCCGTACCCAAGCGATCAGTCCATCGCAAGGCACGAGAGGTTCCTTCTCAGGAATGGAAATTTCGTACTGCCTAAAGAGAAGAGTGAATATCATTCCGTATGGGAGGGAGAGCCTAGGTCTATCCAGGGGCTCACACATATACCTATAAATGAGCTTGGGGAAGTTGACCGGGGTGTCCTGAAGAATGTAAGACATAATAGCTAGGTCCCTCTCATTCACAAAATCAAATCTCCCTGTCTTAGGGAAGATGGACCTGGACAAAATGCTCAAAAGGATTCTCACTTCAATAGGAAGTGAGCTAGCAGATACCTCATCTAGGGGAGACTGAGGTGGATGCCCTAAGACGATCGTAAGGGCCTCAAATCTATCCTCAGGATGTGCAGGAGCCACCCCTACTAATGGAAGGTGGAGGATATGGGCAATGAGGTCCTCTGTGACACGCAATGGGACACCTAATACCGTGCCCTCAATACCTCCATCTCTCCGATGGACGGTACTGTAGAACTCTTGAACTAGGCCAGGATAGGTGGGAAGGTCCAAGGTGAGGAAGTACTCTAGACCCTGGGCTCTAAGCCTATCGCCTATGGTGAATCCTTCCCGGGAGAGATAGTCGAAAGTGACAGTACCTCCCGGAGGTGACTGCCTTCCCGGCCAACGACCTAACATGAACCACCCTAGGCGGGAACGATCCGGAGGAGGTTGCCTCGCGGGATCGTGCCGCGCCTTGGAGCGCCGCTCGGACCGGCCACGGGACGGGGACCTCTTTCTAACAACTCCCTTGCGAGGCATCTTGACCTAAACGAGATGAAAACTAGAGAACGAAGAAGGATCGATAGAGGAAGCTCGGGGGACTGACCTGAAAAGACCTAGGAACGGACGGAAACTCAATGTCCGGCGAAGAATCAACGGGAAAAGGGCTTGGAGACGATCGAGGATGACTAGGGAGTCGGCTCTAGGGCTTTGTGAACAGTGGGCGGTTAGAGAAAAAGTGTTTTGCGAAACGACAATCTAGGGTTAAAAAGTCGGATCCCGACTGCGAGTCGACTCCCCTGAGTCGCGAGTCGACTCGACTCGAGTCGACTCCCAGAAAATGCGCGAGTCGACTCTCCTTATGCGCCTGTAGACTTCGAGTCGCTCCCGACAATGTGCGAGTCGACTCCCCCTCAGCTGCACAACTTGGCGAGCTCGACTCCGCCCAAAGTGCGCGAGTCGAACTCTCCCTTTAGGAGCGACCGGCCCTGAAACTTACTCGAGTCGGTCCTACTAACCTTGGGCACGCACTTAAAAATCATGCTATAACCGTGCCAAATGGAGGGAAAATCACCTAGTGGGATCTGATTTGGATGATCATTGAATAGAACTCTATTTTAACCTCATTTTAACCATCAAAATCAATTATCTAGTGGAAACTCCCACTAGGATGGTCAATCACTCCTAATCCCCTCCTAAGTACACTGAAACCTCTCTTCACTTAGGGGTTTTGTAAAAAATATCTGCTAATTGATCATCAGTACAAACAAATGGAGAGTCACATCACCATTCAATACATGATCTCTATGAAGTGATGTCTTATCTCAATGTGTTTAGTTCTTGAGTGTTGAATTGGATTTTTAGTTAGGTTTATGGACTTGTATTATCACAATTAATGGGATTTTATCTTGTTTAATGCCATAATCTTCTAATTGTTGTTTAATCCACAAGATTTGAGGCACAACAACTCCCGGCTGCAACATATTCAGCTTCTGCAGTGGATAATGCAACGAGTTTTTGTTTCTTGCTAAACCCATGAGATTAGGTTTTCTTCCTAGAAATTGACAAGACCCGCTGGTTACTTTTTCTATCAAGCTTACTATTCCAGCGAAGTCTGAATCTGTGTACCCTATTAAGTTTAGGCTAGATTCTTTAGAGTACCACAAGCCCTATGTTCTTAGTTTCCTCATTAAGTATTTAAAGATTCTCTTTAACTGCCAGCTAGGTGTGATTCTTGGGATTAGCCTGATATCTAGCACACATGCACACACTAAACATAATATCAGCCTACTTGCAGTAAGATACAGTAAAGAATCCTATCCATACCTCTATAAAGTTTTGATCTACAGATCTACCTGATTCATCTTGGTCTAACTTACATTGATGAGCTCATGGGCGGTGCTGATTGACTTGGTTTCCCTCCATATCGAACTTCTTGAGCATCTCCTTTGATATATTTGGCTTGATTGATGAAAGATGCCTCCTTCAAGATTGTTTGATTTGAAGCCCGAGGAAGGTAGTTCAGCTCTCCCATCATGCTCATCTCAAACTCACTCTGCATCAATCAGCAAATTCCTCGCAGAGGCGATTGTTAGTAGCACCGAAAATGATATCATCAACATAAATCTGTACTAATAACATATCCTTATTTTTCTTTTTCAGAAATAATGTTGTATCTACATTTCCCCTAGAGAATCCATGTTCTAATAGAAATTTACTAAGTCTCTCATACCATGCTCTAGGTGCTTGTTTTAGACCATAAAGTGCTTTGTTCAGTTTATACACATGATTGGGGTATTGATGATTTTCAAAACCAGGAGGTTGTTCCACATATACCTCCTCATTAATAAACCCATTTAGAAAAGCACTTTTTACATCCATTTGATATAGCTTGAAGTCCTTAGAGCATGCATATGCTAATAATAGTCTAATAGCCTCAAGTCTAGCTACGGGAGCAAAGGTTTCATCAAAGTCTATACCTTCTTCTTGATTATAACCCTTTGCTACTAGTCTAGCCTTATTCCTTATAACAATTCCATTTTCATCTAGCTTATTTTTATATATCCATTTTGTACCTATAATTGGATATTCAGAAGGTCTCTCTACTAGATCCCACACTTTGTTTCTAGTAAATTGGTTTAGTTCTTCTTGCATTGCATTTATCCAATTTACATCATTTTCGGCTTCTTCTATATGTTTGGGCTCAAAGTGTGAAACAAAAGCTAGATGGTTATTCAAATTTCTAAGGGATGCTCTAGTCCTAACGGGTTGGGATGGATCATCTAGAATTAGTTCCTTAGGATGCCCATGAGCATACCTCCAAGCTTTAGTTAGCCCATGATCCACTATAGGCTCTTGGTTTGATGATTCTCCTTCAATCAACTTTTGATTATCATCTTGTAATCCCATCTCATCTATCTTTTCTTCAAGTATTTCAATATCATCATCAAAATTAACCTTCTTACTAGATGAGATGTCACTAGAGTCATCAAAAACAACATGTATAGATTCTTCTATAACTAGGGTTCTTTTATTAAAGATTCTATAGGCTTTACTAGTTGTAGAATAACCTAGGAATATTCCTTCATCAGATTTTGGATCAAATTTCCCTAGATTATCTTTCCCATTATTATGTACAAAACACCTACATCCGAAAACATGAAAATAGTTAACCTTTGGTTTTCTGTTTTTCCACAGTTCATATGGTGTTTTCTTTATGATGGGTCTTAATAGAACTCTATTTAATACATGGCAAGAAGTATTAATGGCTTCTCCCCAAAAGTACTTAGGGAGGTTACTTTCACATAACATCGTTCTAGCCATTTCCTCTAGGGTTCTATTTTTCCTTTCCACAACTCCATTTTGTTGTGGTGTCCTAGGTGCTGAGAAATTATGGGTTATCCCCTTTTTACTACAAAATTCATCAAATAATTGATTTTCGAATTCGGTACCATGGTCACTTCTAATAGCTATAACTGAGGACTCTCTAGCATTTGTTACTTCCTTATGGAACTTCTTAAACATAGAAAATGCTTGATCCTTATGCGCTAGAAACATGACCCATGTGTACCTAGAGTAATCATCTACTATAACTAGACCATATTTATTTCCACCTAGGCTTGTTGTTCTAGTTGGACCAAATAGGTCCATGTGTAGTAATTCTAGAGGCCTAGAAGTAGAGACACATTTTATGGATTTAAAAGAGTTTCTAGATTGTTTGCCAAATTGACATGCTTCACATATTTTGTTCTTTTCAAATTTTAATTTTGGCAAACCTATCACGGAGTCTCTTTTAACTAGTTTAGTTATTGTGTCCATGCTTGCATGACCTAACTTACGGTGCCATAACCAACTAGCATCATTTTCTTTAGTTTCATTAACAACTAAACATTGGTTATGTTTTGTAAGGTCTTCTAGATCTACCACATATACATTTCCACGTCTCATCCCTTTAAAAACTAAACTATTATCATTAGGATTTGTTATAATACAGTGATGGTTTAAACATAACATCATATCCTTTATCACATAATTGACTAATGCTTAACAAGTTATGCTTAAGACCATCAACATATCTAACATTATCTATAAAGTAGAAGGGGTGATTTGAACTTTACCAATACCAATGATGTGACCTTGGTTGTTGTCTCCAAACGTCACAGCACCTCCCTTCTTAGCTTCAAGGGTGAAAAATTGTCTTTATCACCCGTCATGTGCCTTGACAGCCACTATCCAAATACCAGCAATTTTTGTTGACCTTGGCTGCAAGACACTCCTACACAAGCAAATCATGTCATCTTAGGTACCCAAGTTTTCTTGGGTCCTTCATGGTTAGTCAAGTTGGTTCCTTTTGGAACCCATACCCTTTTAATTTTTCTTTTAGTTTTACTTTTCCTAAAATTACATGCATTTGCTTTATGCCTACTATCCACAACAAAAGCAGTTATTTTCTTATTTTGTTTCCCCAGCTTTAACAAAGAAGTTACTAAGAAGTTTTTGCTTATTCCTTGGTTTATACCCTAAACCCGCTTTATTAAATACGGCTCGTTGACTATTTAAGTATCATGTTTAACTTTTCAGAACTATATGTGAATTTTTCAACTAAGGGTTTGTATTTGTTAAGTTCTTTAGTTATGTCTGATTTTCGGCTTTTAGATCATTTAGTTCTTTAGTAGATCCTTATTTAACTTGTTTATATTTTTAAGTTCTGAAAATTCCTTAGTTAGTTTTTCATTTCTTTAGTTAAGGTGTTAGTCTTTTTAAAAGTTGGTTGCTTGTTTAAGTTCTAGATTTTCTTTGGTGATTATCTTATCCTTAATTAATTATCGTATTTATGTAGGTATTGATTAGTTATTTTCAGTTCTTTTTTTAAATTTATAGCCTTATATTCTCAATCATTAATTCATTAAACGCATCATAAAGTTCATCAAATGAAAAATCATGCGTATCGGAAGTTACCTCATTTTCGTTGGCCATGAAACAAAATTGGCCTTCTCTTCTTGTTCTTCATCCGATGATGAAGATGATGCGTCGGAGTCCGATAGGGTGGTGACAAGGCTTTCTTCTTCTTCTTGTACTTGCTGCTCTTCTTAGTAAACACTCAGCTCGGATGTGTCCCGGCTTTTTGCACTCATACACCCAATCCCCTCACTTTCCCTTTCCTTACCTTTGTCCTTGCGGTAGGAATTTGAGGGCCTCTCCTTTGATGATAGGACTTCTTGTGGTTGATGAACTTCTTGAACTTGCGCACAAGAAGCCTCACCACCATCTTCCTCATCTTCTTCTCTTCACTGCTGCTGCTGCAAGACAAGTCCTTGTTAGAAGAAGTAGATTTTAAAGCTATTACCTTTTTCTTATGGGAGGACTCTTCCTCGTTGTGTTGTTTCATGGTAAGCTCATGCGTCATAAGGGATCCAAGGAGCTCTTCAAGGAAGCTTGTTCAAGTCTTTAGCTTCTTGGATTGCCGTCACTTTAGCTTCCCACGACCTTGGTAGACACCGAAGGATTTTCCTGACAAGTTCACTGTTAGTATAGTTCTTGCCAAGGCTTTTTAGGCCATTGACAATATCAGTAAACCTAGTGAACATGCATGTAATTGTTTCGTTAGAGTCCATTTTAAATAGTTCATATTTATGAACCAAAATATTTATTTTGGACTCTTCACTTGATTCGTGCCCTCATGGGTCACTTCAAGTCTGTCCCAAATCTCTTTGCAGAATTGCAAGTAGAACCCTATTGAATTCATTACGGTCTAAGGCACAATAGAAGACATTCATTGCTTTAGAGTTTAATTGTGCCTTCCTCATGTCATGTTCATCCCATCCATTTCTAGTTTAGGTACCTTAACACCATCTACGTATATGGATGGGATGTATGGCCCATTTACTACAATGGACCACATCTCATAGTCTTGGGCTTGGATGAATATTCTCATCCTAGCCTTCCAGTATGAGTAGTCAGATCCATTGAAAAAGGGGGTCTTTGGGTGGACTGACCCTCAATGTGAGAAGATCCAAATGGGGTTTGTCATTTTTGATCTTTTAACTCTTGAGTGGAAGAGTTTTTGCTCTGATGCCACTTGTTGCCCAGATAGACAACCCAAGAGGGGGAGGGTGAATTGGTTTTTAAATTAACTAGCTAATTAAAACTTGTGGATGATTAACTAAATACTATATCCAGTTATTTAATTAACAGCTAAGTGCTGGTGAGTAATGTGTGGGGAAGAAGATGAGAGACAATGCACTACAAACACAAAGTTTTATAAGTGGTTCGGAGCTAACCCTTGCTCCTACGTCCACTCCCCAAGTCTCACTTGGGAATTTCACTATAACCCCCTTGGATTACAGCCGGTTGTTTGCAAGCTCACAACCGAACTTGTTGTTTTACGAGCTCACAACGAACTCGGTCGGTTTTCCCAGGCTCACCGACTAGAACCAACCCCGATTGTTTTCCCGGGCTCACAATCAAACCCTTACACTCGTTGGTTTTAAACCGGCTCACCAACCAACCTTAATCCCCTTTGATTCAATCCCCGATTGAATCAAGTAATACACGAGATAGAAGAAAACAGAAGATAGCTTCTCAAAAAGCAGATTTAAAACAATATAATCGTAAAGGAGTTAGAAGCCCTCAAACGCTTTTAAAGATGGTGAAGAGGTGTGGCTTCTGGAAACTCCGGTCTCCTCTTGAAAGAGTGATCGACTTGAAAGCAGGAGGAGGAAGCTTTGAATGCTGGGAAGATGTTGGTGGAGCAGTAAATGCAGATCTTCCCTTTTCTCGTTGAAGAGCACTTAGAGAGCTTGAAGACTTGAATGCTAGGAGTGGGAATCGTGTTCTATATCTTGCTTCAGTCTTCTGTGGCTATTTAAGCCAACCCCCACGGAAACTAGCCGTTACTCTGCTTTTTCTGGCCGTTCTGCACACTCTGCGCACCCTGACAATGTGACCATTGGTGGGGTTGGAGTCGACTCGCGCGATCAGGAGTCGACTCGGCTGTAGCAGGAGTCGACTCGAGCTTTTTCCGGAGTCGACTCGGCAACTGTTCCCAGTTTGAATTAAAGTTGCCGTCTTGACTGGGAGTCGACTCGTCTTGACCCGGAGTCGACTCGCCAACTTCTGGCGCTCACCTGGCAATTTTGGAGTCGGCTCATCCTCTGTAGCCCGTGGATCCAAATTTGAATTTTGTCCACTCGAGTCGACTCCTGATTCTCTGTCTTTTGGCTCATCCAGTCTTGGAGTCGACTCGAACTTCCTTGGAGTCGACTCGGCTCTCAGTTTCCGAAAGTTGGTCTTCTGCCTTTTGACGTGAAGCTTGTCTTGGAGTCGACTCGAGCTGTCTGGGAGTCGACTCGAATCTCAGAGGCAGTAACATGGTCTTCTGTCTGTCGATGGTCGCACAGTCTCGGAGTCGACTCGCGTACTGCGGGAGTCGACTCGAATCTCAGAGTCCATAAAACGCTCTCTGACTTTTTCTTTGTGTACCGCTGGGAGTCGACTCGCATTCCACTGGAGTCGACTCGAATCTCAGACCGGAAAAACTGCTCTTCTGTCCTTCTGTCTGTTTTCAGTCGGAGTCGACTCGTACTGATCAGGAGTCGATTCGAGCTCGTGCCAGTGACCTTGATACGCTTGGAGTCGACTCGTGATACTCGGGAGTCGACTCGAGTCTCAGACATTGGTTCATGCAGACTTCTTAACTTATCCAAAATACTATGAACCAAGTCTAGAAACACTTGGACAGGATTTTCACTGAAACACTCAATTGAATTCATTAGTAATCACAAGATATACTCAATTGCTTTGAGCTCATCAAAATCAAATGGGGTTTTAATCAATCACTCCACAGAAGCCAAAGAGAAAAATATGAAATTTTATGGCAAACCTCTCAGTAGGGGAAACCTGAGTCAGAAAAATAAGAACCAAATACCTCCTTCACAAAACCATTCCTTTGGTGCATATTTTGTCTGTGGCAAAAGTGGACATATTGCTTGAACTTGCAGATTTCGAAAACATCAACCTGTTCCTCAAGCTAATATAATAGAGGAGCCTCTTGTAGCAATGATTACAAACATCTACATGGTTTAGTGTGTTGAAGGGTGGTGGGCAGACTCTGGTGCTAATGACAGAAATTGGTTCAAGAACTATACTCCCTTCAAGGATGAGAAGATCATTATGCTTGGTGATTCTAGCCAAACAATGGTCCTTGGGAGTGGTGAGGTTGAGCTGACATTCACCTCTGGACGTGTGCTACTCTTGAAAGATGTGCTTTACCCTCCATCTATGAGGAAGAATTTGATGTCGAGTTTTCGACTCAACATGGCTGGCTTCAAATAGACTATGAAAATCAAGATGTATTACCAAAATTGGGATATTTGTGGGCAAAGGATATGCTTTGTGATAGGATGTTTAAGTTGAATATTGAGAATTGTTCTAGTTCTGTTTATATGCTTTCTTCTGTGAATTTTAGGCATTCTCGTTTATGTCACATAAGCAGCAGATATGTGGGAATCATGAGTAGTTTGGGATTAATTCTGAGACTGACAAAAAATTTTGAAAAATGTAAAATTTGCAGTCAAGCAAAAATCACAAAGAGGCCTCAAAAAAGTGTTAAAAGAAAAAACTGAATTGTTAGAACTGGTTCATACTGATATTTGTATTTTTGAAGGAATTTTAACCCATGGAGGAAATAGATATTTTATCACTTTTATTGATGATTTTTTCAAATATACTTATGTTTACTTATTGAAAAATAAAAGTGATGCTTTCAAAAAATTCAAAGATTTTCTCCAAGAAGTGGAAAATCAATTTGGTTGAAAAATTAAAAGATTTCGAAGTGATAGAGGCCGTGAGTATGAATCTATGGGTTTTAACACTTTTATGTAATATTTGGAAATTATCCATGAAACTACTCCTCCATACTTTCCTGCATCTAATGGTGTAGCTGAGAGAAAAATAAAACTTTGATTGATTTGACAAATACCATCTTGATTAACTCAAATGCTCCCTTAAATCTTTGGGGTGAAGCAAGTTTGACTACATGTCATGTGGTGAATTGGGTGCCTCATAAGAAAACAAAACTCACTCCTTTTGAATTGTGGAAAGGGTATAAGCCAAATTTAGGATATTTGAAGGTCTCGGGCTGTTTAGCTTTTGTAAGGCTAACAAATCTTAAAAGACAAAACTTAGTGTTAGAGCTACCACTTGTGCTTTTTTTCGATATACAGCAAACAATACAACCTATAGATTTTTGGATATTGAAAATAATGTGTTTTGTGAGTCGGGTGATGCTATTTTTCATGAAGAATATATTTTTTTTCAAAACTAAAAATAGTGAGGGTCAACATTTTAGAGAAAGTATTTTATGTAAGCGAGGTTCTTCTGATTCTTTTCAAAACCATGAAAATCTTGAAGTTGAGCTGAAAAGGAGTAAAATGAGTTAGAGTTGAAAAAGATTTTGGCCCTAACTATTATGTTTTTAATACGGAGGAAGCTCCTTTGACTTTACAAGAAGCTTTACATTCACCTAAGGCTGTTTTTTCGAAAGAGGCAGTTACTGATGGATGGATTCTCTAATTTCTAATCAAACTTGGAAATTAGTAAAATTACCACAGGGTTGTAAAACTATTGGTTGTAAATGGATCCTCCGGAAAAAAACTAAAACCCTGATGATTCTATTGATAATTTTAAAGCCAGGATTGTAACAAAAGATTTTAAACAAAAAGCCGACCTTGATTTTTTCGATACATTTTCTCCAGTCACTAGAGTTACATCCATTAGATTATTAATTGCGGTGGCTGCAATTCATAATCTGAGTATTCATCAAATGGATGTAAAAATAGCTTTTTTAAATGGGAACCTGGATGAGAAAATTTATATAGATCAACCTTAAGGTTTTATGGAGCATGGTCAAGAAAGTAAAGTGTGTTAGCTTAACAAATCCCAGTAGGGCTTAAAACAAGCTCCTAAGTAGTGGCGTGAAAAATTTGATTCATGCATGATTGAGAATGGCTATAAGCGAAATGAATATGATAAGTGCATATATTTAATAAATCTTGAAAAAATGCACATGTTATTGTTAGCCTCTATGTGGATGATTTATTAATTTTTGGCTCAAGTTTGCATGTTATAAATGAAACAAAAAATAGGCTTTGTAGCCATTTTCAAATGAAAGATCTTGGTGAGGCTAATTTTATTTTGGGAATAAAAATCTCAAAAACTTGTGATGGAATTTTCTTAATCAATCACATTATATTGAAAGAATTTTGAGAAAGTATAACTATTTTGGTTGCAAGCATGTTTCTACTCCTTTTGATGCTAATATTCATTTATTTTCGATGGAAAGTGAGATTCATGTGATTAACCAAAAGAAATATGGTAGTATTATTGGGAACTTGCATTATGTGACAAATTGTACTAGACCTGATATTGCGTATGCAATGGGAGTACTTAGCAGGTTCACTAGTAAGCCAGGTAGAGAACATTGGCATGCCATTGAGCGAGTGATAAAATATTTATCTAGTACCAAAAATTATGGGTTGTTTTATAAAAAGTATCTTGTTGTACTTGCAGATTTTTGTGATGTAGATTGGAACACATTTTCAAGTAATCTTTCTCTACCACGGGTTATAGTTTTACATTGGGTGGTGGTGTTATATGTTGGAAATCTAAAAAGCAAATTATTATTGCGAACTCTACCATGGAGGCTAAACTTATAGCTTTAGCTTCAGTGAGGAAGCAAAATGGTTGAGAGATTTGTTGCATAAAATTCCTCTTTAGGAGAAACCAGTTCCACCTGTGATAATGTATTGTGATAGCACTACTGCAATTGGTAGCATGAAAAATCGTTATTATAATGGTAAATTCAAGCCTATCAGGAGAAAACACCGTATTGTGAGATCTTACTTAAGCAACTACATAACTAATATGGATTATATTAAATCTTGTAATAATCTTACAGATCCACTGACTAAGGCCTTGTCAAGAGAAAAGGTTTGGAATACATCGAGGGGGATGGGACTAAAGCCTATAAAATCAAGGACCACATATGAGGATACCCAACCTGGAGACCAAAGATTCTGAAAACTGGGTTCAATGGGAAAAATAAATCATATGGTGGTCGAAAGAAATGCACAATTTATTTTTTCCATTCCTATGGTGTAGGTGCATTTATCCTGTAATGTTGTGGAGGTTGAGTTTTTCAAAACTCTCAATGAAAATTTGCAGCTCGTATGAGTGAGGTGTCAATATTACAGGAGCAACCTTGACAGATTTCATCTATGTGAGTATGAAAGTGGGGTCGCTTCCTATGAGAATTGTGAAAGTGATTCCTAGATTCTTCGGTATTAAGCATGCTGAATTATTTTTTTTTTTTTAAACCATGGTTGAACCTGATCGGGTTGCCTACGTACCCCTTCATAAGGGAGATCAAGCCATACATAGTCCTTTTAAGTTTCAAAAATGCAGCGAAAAAATCGAATCAAACAATTTAATTCATGCATGCTTACAAAATCAAATCTAGAAATCAGCACCTTAAGAACACATAGGATTATGCCGGAATCGTTTAAACAATTATACTAAAACTTTCATGCATAATTAACTATCAGATCTGAAACTTAAGAACTCTATTCTAATTAATCTCCGAATATCCATTGAATGGATTTTGGAGATATCTCCGTGAGGAAATCCAAAAGAGGGTAAAACCTCGAAGAATCAGACCTAGATCTTGACACCATAATAAATAATTAATGCTAGATTAATACCTTTTATGATGGATGAAAGTTGTGGATCTGATCCGTGACTTCACAGCCATGCATATGAATGGCCTCTACGAGAAGTACACGCAAAGTTTCTGAAGAGATCCAATCCTGCGGAAGTGCTAACTTGCGCAGAATTTCTTGAGACTGAAATTTGATCTTCCCAACGCTATCAACTTTTGATCCGCCTTCTTGGAAGAACTTGGAGGAAAGGTTTAGAGGGATTGAAGAGGACTTAGATCTGATCTAAAGACTCTTATCAGGGACCCCTAAACTTAATAGTGTGATGGACTTAGAGGAGGAAGAAGTCGGCTAGATTGAATGCAGAATTTTTCCATGCATGAACTAGGGTTCCTCTCTTTTGTTTCTCCTTTTTTTTTCTTCTTTTTCTCTCTTTTTTCCTTGAATTCGACCACCAGCTGATGGAGGTCCTTTTAATGTTGCTATCCCATCTAACTTCATGCCAACCATCCCATATTTGGGAAGAATTTTGTGGGGTTTTGAATTTTGAATTCAAAATTCAAGTTCATGCGCCATTACATGATGAAGCTTGATCTAATCTAAACCATTCATTATGTTGCCACTTCCCTCTATCAATTTTGAAATTTCCATGCCCCCAATTAGATTAGAGGGTCACGTGGTGATTTTATGGTGATTAAATTCGAAATTCAAGCTTAATTAGAAGTGAGATAAAGATAAGAATGACATATGCCATGAAGAGAGAGAATTTGATCTTATCCAATTCTTTTCATGAATTTATCTCTCCATATCACCCCATCTGATGATGAAAGAGGTCCTTGATGTTGCCACGTATCCCATGGCACCATTAAATAAATTAAATTAATTTTTAATCATATTAAAAATCAATTTATGGTGCCATGCATGGATATGTGATATGTGGATTTCGAGGACAACCAACGTATATGTCACACAACGATCTAATCTCGATAATGTTGTCGTCCTTGTAACAACATATCATTTGGTCGCGAACTAGTTTAAGGACTCGAAGATAAATCCTCATTTATCATTAATAAGTCCTAAGGACTTCATCATATAAGAGTTCATTTGAAGATGTAAAATGATGAATAATGCCAAAAAATACTTTATTGATTTGTCAATTTATTTACAAAATTCAATCATCAACATGCTGAAGATTGACATTTAGGATACAATTTCCGACAACTCCTACTTAGCCTAAAGCCAATCGGCACAGTATCTAATACCCATCTTCAACTTGTGTTCGTTGAACTCTTTGATGCCAAGAACTTTGGTAAATAGGTCAGCTAGATTTTCTTTTGTGTCGATCTTCTGAAGATCAATATCACCTCGTTCGACGATCTCTCAAACCAAGTGGTAGCGACGTAGAATATGCTTGGTCCACTGATGTGCTTTGGGTTCTCTTGCTTGAACTATGGCTCCAGTATTGTCACAAAATATAGGCAATGGAGCATCAATGGAGGGTGTCACTCCAAGCTCGATGATGAACTTTCACGACCATACAGCTTCCTTGGCAGCATCAGATGCTGCGATGTATTCTGCTTTACATGTAGAATCTGCTACTGTATGTTGCTTGGAACTCTTCCAGCAGATGACCCTACCCTTAAGAGTGAAGATATATCCTGACACGCTCTTGCTATCATCTTAATCTGACTGAAAACTTGAATCGGTATATCCCTCAAGTTTTAAGTCAGCATCACCATAAACATGCCACTGGTCTTTAGTATTTCTTAAATACTTAAGGATGGTTTTTACAATCTTTCAGTGGTTGCTGCCTGGATCAGACTGGTATCTACTCACTACTCCTAGTGAGTTTGCCACGTCTGATCTAGTACATGTCATGGCATACATTATAGATCCTACTGCCGAAGTATATGGAATTCTATCCATACTCTCTCTTTCTTGAGGGGTTGTCGGACAATCCCTTTCAGAGAGGTTAATTCCATGGCCCATCGGAAGATAGCCTTTCTTAGAATTAATCATACTGAACCTCTTCAGTATGGTATCAATGTATGTGGATTGGGATAATCCAAGCAATCTTCTAGATCTATCTCTATAGATCTTCATCCCTAGGATGTAAGATGCTCGTCCCAAATTCTTCATGGCAAATTGAGATGATAGCTAAACCTTTATTCCTTGTAATGCAGGAATGTCATTCTTGATTAAAAGAATGTCATCCACATACAAAATAAAGAATATAATAATTGAACCATTTGCCTATTTATAAATGTAAGGTTCCTCTTCATTTAATAAAGCCATATGTTTTGATTACCTTATCAAAACGTATATTCCAACTCCGTGAAGTTTGCTTTAATCCATAAATGGATTTTTGAAGCTTGCACACTTTAGACTCATCTGCAGATGTAAAATCTTCAGGTTGTATCATATACACTTCCTCTTCTAAATCTTTATTTAGAAATGCGGTCTTTACATCCATTTGCCAGATTTCATAGTCTAAATGTGCTGCTATCGCAAGCACAATTTGAATGGACTTGAGCATTGCCACAGAAGAAAACGTCTCGTCATAGTCAATACCATAACGTTGACGATATCCCTTGGTAACTAGACGAGCTTTATAGGTCTCTATCTTTCCGTCTGCGCCTCGTTTTCTTTTGAATATCCACTTACACCCTATGGATTTAATCCTTTCAGGTGGGTCAACTAATGTCCATACATCATTGACCTTCATGGATTCCATTTCGGATTGCATGGCTCCAAACCATTTATCAGAGTCATACCTCTGCATTGCATCCATATATGTGATCGGATCCTCATTGTTTTCATCAAGTTCGATAGGATCCCCGTTCCGGACCAAGAAACCATAGTATATATCCGACTGACGTGGTACTCTACCCGATCGCCTTAATGGTGCATCTAATATGGGTTCTGGATCTGATCTAATCAAATCTGTCTTATTGGCTCAGTGGATGGTGTCGGATCTTCTACATGTTGAACTTCTCTAAGCTCAACATTAGAGCTTCTACTTCCTTCTCCAAGGAATTCCTTCTCTAAGAATACAGCTCTATTGCTTCGAACAACTTTTGTTCTTTAGCAAAGTAGAATAATATCCTTTAGTCTCTTTAGGGTAATCGACAAAGAAACATTTATCAGACTTGGGTTCAAGTTTATCTGTTTTCAAACGTTTGACATACGCCGGACACCCCCAAATCCTAAGGTGAGAGAGCATTGGCTTACGTCCAGTCCACATCTCATGTAGTGTTTTATTTACAGACTTACTTGGAATCTTATTTAGAATGTAGCAGGCTGACTCAAGTGCATATCCCCAAAAGAATATGGGCAGACTCGCAAACCCCATCATGGATCGAACCATGTCTAACAGGGTTCGATTTCTTTTTTCTGATACGCCGTTATACTGCGGTATACCAGGAGGAGTCCATTTGGAAAGAATCCCATTCTCTTCCAGATATGTCAAAAACTCATTGAAAAGGTATTCACCCCCTCGATCTGATCGAAGAATTTTAATACTCTTTCCAGTTTGTTTTTCTACTTCATTACGATACAATTTGAACATTTCAAATACATTAGATTTATGTCTCATTAAATAGACATAACCATACCTCGAAACGTCGTCTATAAACGTAATGAAATATGAATACCCATCCCTAGCATATGTGCTCATTGGCCCGCATACATCAGAATGTACTAAGGTCAATAAATCACTGTCCCGTTCACCTTTTTCGGTAAAAGGTGATTTGGTCATCTTACCACAAAGACATGACTCACAGGTTATCAATGATTTGCAATCATTAATATTGAGGATTTCCTCTTTACTTAACCTGTTCATCCTATTCTTGTTAATATAACCTAGCCTGTGATGCCAAAAGTAGACATCCATTACATTATCTATTCTAGGGTGCTTACTTGACGTGTACATTACATTAACAGGTTGTGATAACAAGTAGATGTCGTTGCTCAATCGTCCATTTATTATAGTAACATCATTCATAATGATATCACAAGAATATTTCTTTATTAAAATTTTATAACCGTTCATGGCCAAAAGGCCTACGAAAATTACATTCAATAAGAACATAGGACAATAGTAACAATCACTTAAGACAACTACATGAGAATTGAAAACAAGTTTGAGATTTTCTAAAGCTAGAACTGGAACAGATCTTCCATCTCCAACATTCAGAAATCTCTCACTTTTTTCAAATCTCTCATTGACCTGAAGCCCTTGCAACGAATTGCATATATTAAACAGACTTCCAGTATCTAATACCCAGGTCAAATTATCACATATAGAGAAATTATAAGGTGTTATCATAATACCTTGATCAGCAACTGATTGCCCTTTTCTCTTGCTTGGCCTGTTCGAATCAAGTGAGGTAAGATACTGAGGACAATTCCTCTTCCAATGCCCCTGCTTCTTACAATATAAGCATTCTGCCTGACTTTGGTCATCCTTAATCTTTTTGGTCTGACTATGCTGAGTTTTCAGCTTTCTATACCAATTATTGAAGTTGGGACCAGTCAACTTGTCATTATCCAATAATGAGCGAAGTGACAACTTGTGGCCATTTTTATATAAAAGAAAATTTGGCTATTAGTATATGAATTGACTAAACACAGTAGACTTGGACTTTAGTCTAAAGATACTTCCACTATTTTATACAAATTGGTAGCCTCTACCTCCAATTCAAAAAATTACTCTTAACTCTTTAGTGGGCACTAGAACTCAATAGATCGCATATAGGCCCGAGTGTGGCTCGGCCAACCCATATGCACATATTGGTAGGTTCTTAACCAATTGCTTCACCATTCAACTTCTAGTGATGATTTTGTCCTAGGTTCTTCGGCAGACGTGTGGCGCCTCCACCGAATACCCTAGTTAGGTCCAACCATTAAATGATAGGGTTCAGTCTAATCAACTAATAGACGATCAAGCTCGAGTGTGGCTCGGCTCACCTGACCGTCTGTTGAAGATACACTCAACTCATCATATATTGAATGACAATTCCAATGCTTGATAAGTACCAGGCGTGTCGCGCCTCCAATAATTATCAAAATATTGGACCCATTATCATCCAACTTAATGGGAGGCTATGACCTAGTTATCCTCATAACTATTTCATTTTAAGGACCTAATAATTTTAGAGGATTTCATAATTAGGATAGATGAAAAGATCCGGTTAGTCTAATTTTTTCCACTAACTTCACCAAATTAGATTAGACTCAAACCGGTTAAGGAGGCACCTAAATCAATCAAACTGATTTTTCTTATAGGCATGGGCTAACTTGAATCATTAAGTGATCCAATCAAAATGTGATTGACCATGTCGGCCAGGTAAGTGAGATCGGTGGAAGGGATATGCCATTAACTCGACAAAAATGAATCAGTGCAAGTAGCTCCCAATTAAAAACCACCGGTCAAAACTGCCAAACTTACCTTAGACACCGACTGGTTAATTAATTTCGATTTGATTACTCAAATGACTCGGGCTACACCTCTGAGCCTAAATCAAGTTCCATCTTAGTCTAATCAAAGACATGGAATTGATCCGTCTACAACTATTATAAATTGACCTAGAATTTTCTTGACCTAATCTAGTTACTACTTAATTAGATTTGATCAATTAATTCTATTTGTCCATGTATGATTCTAACCTTAGGTCTAACCCAATCCTAGAAACTTGATTCAAGCTAACCCATATGCCCAAAGAATTATACAATGTCAATTAATTGAGTTATAATTTTATTTCATAACATTTAATTCTCAATTAAGTTTAGACTTATGAAAGTTTTGATCTTTGCATATTTCTTTTTAATTACATATTAATTATAATCTTTTAGTTCTTAAAACATATTTTCATATCTGAATTTTTGTAATTAATCACATGTAATCAGATTTAAATCATGTTTAAGTTATTATGTTTTATGTTCATGCATCACATATACATAACAACATGAATTAATACAAACAACATACATATTATGTATTTATTTTTTCACTTTTATTTTCAGATCTGATTTGTTCATTAAAATCAGAGATCATATGAATCATAAACTTTATTTAGATCTAATCTAAACAATATTATAATTTTAGATTTATTCATGTTACTAATCCTAACACAAACATGCATCATATGCATCCAAAATTTTAGATCTACTTAATCATGCATAATCAGCAATTAAATCAATCATAAAAAGTACTTTAGATTTAATCTAAATATGTTAATAATTTTAGATTTAATTTCAAGAATTAAAACATAAAAGTTTAAACATGAACCTGTCTCTGATACCACTAAAAGTGATTTCTAGGTTCTTCGGTATTAGGCATGCTGAATTTTTTTTTTTTAAAACCATGGCTGAACCTGATCGGGTTGCCTACATACCCCTTCATAAGGGGATCAAGCCATACGTAGTTCTTTTAAGTTTCAAAAATGCAACAAAAAAATCGAATCAAATAATTTAATTCATGCATGCTTACAAGATCAAATCTAGAAATCAGCACCTTAAGAACACATAGGATTATGCCGGAATCGTTTAAAATAATTATGCTAAAAATTTATGCATGATTAACTATTAGATCTGAAACTTAAGAACTCTATTCCAATTAATCTCCGAATATCCATCGAATGGATTCTGAAGATATCTCCGTGAGGAGCCCCAAAAGAGGGTAAAACCTAAGCAAATCGAACCTAGATCTTGACACCATAATAAATGATTAATGCTAGATTAATAACTTTTATAATGGATGAAAGTGTGGATCTGATCCTTGACTTCGCAGCCACGCACACGAATGGCCTCTACGAGAAGTATACATGAAGTTCCTGGAGAGATCCAATCCTGCGGAAGTGTTAGCTTGCGCAGAATTCTTGAGGCTGAAATTTGATCTTTCCAACGCTATCAACTTTTGATCGGCCTTCTTGGAAGAACTTGGAGGAAAGGTTTAGAAGGATTGAAGAGGACTTAGATCTGATCTAAAGACTCTTATCAGGGACCCCTAAACCTAATGGCGTGATGGACTTAGAGGAGGAAGAAGTCGGCTAGATTGAATGCAGAATTTTTCCATGCATGAACTAGGGTTCCTCTCTTTTCTTTCTCCTTTTTTTTCCTTCTTTTTCTGTCTTTTTTTCTTGAATTCGACCACTAGCTGATGGAGGTCCTTTTAATGTTGCTATCCCATCTAACTTCATGCCAACCATCCCATATTTGGGGAGGATTTTATGGGGTTTTGAATTTTGAATTCAAAATTCAAGTTCATGCGCCATTACATGATGAAGCTTGATCTAATCTAAACCATTCATCATGTTGCCATTTCCCTCTATCAATTTCAAAATTTTCATGCCCCCAATCAGATTAGAGGGTCACGTGGTGATTTTATGGTGATTAAATTCGAAATTCAAGCTTAATTAGAAGTGAGATAAAGATAAGGATGATATATGCCATGAAGAGAGAAAATTTGATGTTATCCAATTCTTTTCATGAATTTATCTCTCCATGTCACCCCATCTGATGATGAAAGAGGTCCTTTATGTTGCCACATGTCCCATGGCACCATTAAATAAATTAAACTAATTTTTAATCATATTAAAAATCAATTTATGGCGCCATGCATGGATATGTGACATGTCGCTTTCGAGATCTGAACAGTTTCAGATCAAACCTATTTAATTTAATTAAATCCTAACAAGTAAGATTGTCCAATTATCTTGGTCGAATCTAATCCAATTAGGTCAATCCCTAATTAAGCACAAATTTAATCTAATTTAATTTAGTCAACCTAAGTCCTCTTGATTCAGACCTAATCCAATCAGGTCAAAAAATCCTGATTGAGCCCAGAATTGAATCTAATTCAATTTGGCTCATCCTTAGTCTAATTACTCAATCCAATTGAGTTCATTAGCAATCTAATTACTAATTAATCCTTCGATAATTACTTTAATTATCTTATAAGATAATTTGCCAATCGAATTGACCAAATTATTCCTGAATGATTCTTAATCATTCATCAGCCTTCTTGATCAATCAGAAATCTTCTATGTGTGTGATCTCATAGGTTCGAACCTAAGCCGGTAGTATAGGAACGACTTCCTACACTAATCGATGTGACCATCTAGCAATGGTACCCGTCGTCTGGATAAGCCGAATATATGCGAAGCAAATATTCTGAAACCCTGAACTATGGTTACTGTATAATTCAATCCCTTTGACTCCTAATGCCAGGATGACCTAGAGCTCACTGTCAACCCTATAATTAGTACATCCATTATGTGATTAACTTTAGATATTCCGTGACTCCTCACTGGGATTACCCTGGCCAAGGCTTTGCTAAATTAATCACAAGACATTATCTCCTATTTTCAGGAGGGGTCAATTCCATCTCGACTCACAACTGACTACGCAAGTACTTGACTGCACCCAGTGACCTTCCGTCACTGAATTAGAAATTCAGGTAGTCTGGTACCAAAGTACAATGAGTTGCTTGCTAGTCACAGGTTGCGGTCTCAGGTCAGAGGGCCAAACTTATATCCATATCCACTCGAAACATCTCTTGACAGTAGAGCGTTCCGGAATTGGTCGCGTTTAATGAAATGTACTCCTACACTTCACCTGTGTGGCATACCAGTGTCTCCACACTACTTGGTTAAGAGGACAACCAACGTATATGTTATACAACGACCTAATCTCGATAATGCTATCGTCCTTGTAACAACATATCATTTGGTCGCGAACTAGTTTAAGGACTCGAAGATAAATCCTCCTTTATTATTAATAAGTCCTAAGGACTTCATCATATAAGAGTTCATTTGAAGATTTAAAATGATGAATAATGCCAAAAAATACTTTATTGATTTGTCAATTCATTTACAAAATTCAATTATCAACATGCTGACGATTGACATTTAGGATACAATTTCCAACAAATTGGGCTTATTCTCGAAAATGCTCATGTAACTGGAATAGCACATGGTCGTAACGTGCTGGCTAATAAAGCTCATGTCACCACATGGATTACTAAGTGTGAGCAGAGATTGCTGCTCAAGTCTATGGCCACTACTGGCTCTGGAGTAGAGATTGCTGTTTCACTAAGTGAAGGTTCAATGCAGAGCACAACTTTATGATGCATAACGATCTCTCTTTGCCTATCAATCTTTCTAAACATTGGTTTTAATATTAAAATGAGTGGGGGAATGTTGGTGCATTTTAATATTAAGTTTAATATTTATATTATTTATGAGGTTCACGTATTTTATGGTTCATGTATTTGGGGAGATGAATCTGAATGATTTATGAACTGCTTTGGGAAATGTATTTGGTGGGGGAGTTGTATTTAGATTTCTAGGTTCATGTATGTTTTTATTACTCTCATAAATTCAAAGTTCCAAACTCTCTATATAAACCCTTCTCCCTCTTCATTCCAAAACACACAATATCACTTCATTTTACTCACAAAAATACTTTGAGAGAGTTCTTGGCAAAAAAAGAGCATTTCTTTGGTGAATCTTTGTGCTTGACTACTTGTGCAGAGTTGGTCCTTGCCGTATGACGATCATCGGGTTATTGTATTTTGGAGGAGACAAATTATAGAATTTTCTGCTGCATCGGGTTCTAGGCTTTACAACTGCAGAGGGCTTGAATCTCTTTAAAGAGAGCGAGATTTTTGTGCCTCAATTTGATTGGTTTCGACCTCTTATTGTATTTTTTTAAAAAAAAAATTCTTCGAGTCTGGTCCTAGGCCTAGATCAAGCTGATTCAAATAAACCTGTTTAGTCTAAAAAACCGGGCTGACCTGAGTTGGTTCAACGTCAAACTATTTTAAAAGTAAAGTTGCATGAAACAGAATTTTATGTGAAATATGTTGAAGAAAAATTACCTAGAGATCCTCATTGAACCTTGACTTAGAAGCCACAATGCTACAAGGTGCCATTTTAGCTGTATAATTAACCAAATTACGAATGTCAACTTACAAACACCGCAAGTATAAGCTTCTTATTAAGTCGCCAGCCTATTGATACCTTTAACCGAAATGAAATACCATAATCATGCAACACTATTTATGAGGTCCATGAGTTCTTCTTTGATAAACAATCATGAATAAAAAGCCCATTTTCCTTTAGTGTATTAATGCTCAACGAATAAGAAACCCAAAGAATCAAAGAAACAGGGATATTTACTTACACAAAGTTGCAATATTCTTTTGAAAGGGGAATAGCAGTTAGCAATTGTAGCTCATTAATTTACATTTACTAGCAAAAATCAAGTAACTTTGCTGTAAATATATTACACAAAATTACCTATGCATCAATTGAACGAGAGTATAATGGAGCTACGAGCAAAACAGTATATATTTGACGATTTCTTGCTAGAATTTTTGTCTGAAGCAATTGATGAGTGAGAGCACAACGAAGATTAAAACTCCATAGCCTATCCATGGTCAGGAAGGTAGACAAACAACACACGCTTAAAAAATTTATGAAATACCTGAGAATGACTAGAATGATATTATTTTTTTTCTGATACACAATTTTTTGAAGCTCGATCTTGCCCCATATAAACTATATAGCCAAGAGAGACCATGAATCGGAATAGAAGAGCTTGCCCTACCGATGAGTAAATATTTTATAGTAGCCTCATGCACATGCCCATCAAAACGCCTCTTTAACAAAGCCAAGCGATGCATATGATAGACGAAGGAAGCGCCCACCCAACAGGAGCGCGCATGCCCTATTGTTTTTCAGTTGCAAACTCCTCAAGTCACTTTGGTCATAGAACAACTACAAAGGAGCAGTAGTAGTGGTAGAACAAATTGACCATTTTACATGATACTCATGCTAAACGTGACAAAAACATTAGCACAAAAATCTCTTCCTTGCATAACTTGACCATTGAACCTCTAGTATCTTTACCATATCTTCATTTAATTCATTGGTTCCCTACTTAACCTTTTAAAATTGACAAAGAAGCAAAACACAAGAACAAAACCAATTGAAAATTTTACTTGAACCAAAACTGGCAAAAGTGGAATGACAAACATTTGTCTTGAACTAGAATGCACTCATAACATCAACAAGGGCAACAACAACAAAATAGTGCTCGACAATGTTGATTCACCAACATATCTCTAATTGTAGGAGTTCAACTATTCGATACTCTGGAAATTGATAAAACAAGGTAAAAATAAAATAACAGCTTAAAGTAAGAAAATCACAAAAATTAAACAATTCTGAGTAAATTTAACCATTCCAACATGAGCACAAAGTGCTCATGTTCTTTAATAAAACAAAATCATCAACTTCAAAGAACTAGTAACCTACGGCAAAAATATAATAATCATCAAGCTGCGAAGTGAAACTCACTTGTGATGGTAAATGTTTACACCATCAGCCATAGCAAGATCAATATTGTCATGATTATAATATCAACCATAGCAATAACTGTTTCAAATATTCATTAGCTTATCAGAAATAAGCAAGGTCTATAATGTTGCTCAACAAATCTGTCTACAATAATAAACACGTCAATAAAAGGTTTCAAAGTCAGCACCAATGTGAGCAATAAATATTCATTTAAAGCATTGAAGCATGAGTTGAAAAGGATGTAAACCATTCTTCCTTCAAGCCTCAAAAGAGGAAAGTAGTGAAATGAATTTGAACAGGAACATAACCACCAACTAAGCCAAGCATGGTGAGTATGTGTCATGGAAACAAACATAAAGTCGGTCATTTTACAATTGATAAAACAGGCCCGATTAAAGTGTTAATGCATTCTCTCAAGTTGTTTTCACAGGAAATTTTATAGATAACTGAAAGCTAGATAAGGAGAAAAGTAGATTATATTAGCAAAAGGCAACCATTTAGTGAAAAATAAGCAAATAGAATAAACAAAAACAATAGTCTTATTGACATAACATTAAAAAATAGCATTCTCAAAGCAAAAGAAAATTAGTTGTTGCCAAAGAATAGCAAGGATATTGCAATGGCCATTGTTATGTTGCTGCTTGTGCAGTTTCAGTCCTCTTAGATCCTTTGCTATTTTTCACATGTTATTCTTATCATGGTTAAGCTGCAATCTGACAAGGCAGTCACGTTTTGGATGTTCTTTATCCTCTCAGTTGCCATGACACTTTTAAACAACCCAAATGTTGAGATGGTAACTCTAGAAGGATTTCAAACTAAATTGCAAAAACGCTAGATGTACTGATAACAAAATTTTAGATGTACTTAGTTTGATTTTATTATCTGGAGACCCTGATGCCACAAATTGGCTGCTGAAAAGAAAATCAAGCATGCAGTTTGCAGTTGATGAGTTATCAAGTTCTTGAATGCAGTCTAGATTTTGTTTCCGAAGCAATCACTTGCCTGGCCTGATTTTGCAAACCAATTTGCAAAGCAGGGAAATCAAAATCATCATGCAGATGGTAGAAGATAATCATATAAAGCTTGTGATGGCCGATGGCAGTGGGGACATGACAACATATGATAAAAGACTTTTAAGAAACTATTGCCTAGGTGATTGAAAGCATCTATCTCTGATAGTATGGCTATGCATCTATAGAATGTAGTAGGCTGTAGGCCTATGGTGAAAGCTGTCTTTCCTTTGCATTGAGTATAAATGTCTAACTATTACATTTGCATAGCAAGTTAAAACACATGATGTAGGATACAACTGAATCCATAATGTACAAAAGTTGTGGAAGTTAGTTCATGGAAAATATTCCATCTTTCAATTATAAAAAGAATTGCATTAACAAAGAAATTATAAGGAAATTGCTATACTCTGTTTCTGAAAGATTGGAAGGCACCACACTGACAAGGAAATGGTGGGATTACTTTGTGAACCCATAATATTGTCGTCGTAGAAGCTGCCATAAATAGGATATTAATTTCACCATAATTTTGATTCATTCCATAAATAAATGAACAACATGCTTGCATATACTTTGAAATAAAAAAGGCATCAGAGAAGCAACAACCACAAATACAATATCAATCATTGTTTTGTTTATTCTTCAGCAATAAGCAATCAACGTTAACATATCTACTAAAATTAGAGAATAATTAATAATTTTTTTCCAAAAGTTCGCTTGAGCTAATTTAATCCTTTTAATTTCATGAAAAATAATTTCATGATCGGATCACTTTCATCCCAAAAACTGACCCAGAAAAATCACATAAACAAATACAACTCAAATAACTAAATTAATATGGACATCATCAAAATCCATAAGAATTGAGATTGTACATTTCAATTGAAGGACAAAAAGTAAACAAATAATGCCCAACAATATTCCATCCAGAGAAGACCAAACCACATCCATAAAATTATATGCCCTTGATCCTGTCGAAACTCTTCCTAATGGACTGTATAAAGTTCAAAACAGAGAAGAGTTTCAGAGAGAGAAAATAATGTTTCAGAGAGAGAAAGATAATGACTTGCTTCTCATTACTGTACAGCCCAATATATATATAAGGTTACATACTCTGCTTCGTTTCGTTAGGGAGATAAAGTTACATGCTCTATTTGTTAGGGAGATAAGGATAAGGTAGAGACTGTTACTCGGATTGGTGAGTAACAGAAGTTGTTGCCGAGTGAGGAGGAGATCGAGACTGCTCTGGAAGGGAAGGAGAAGCGGACTGCTATGACTCTGGATGAGGGACTGATATAGTTGAGTCAATACGCCCCCACAAGATCAACGGGAGGGGCTGAACGTTGAGTTTGGAATGCAAGAAGTTGAATTGCATGGTGGATAGTGGCTTGGTAAGAGCATCGGCGAGCTGATCTTTGCTCGAGAGAAACGCACAAAAAGTTGACGCTGAGCAATCTTCTCATGAGCAAAGTGAAAATCCAACTCAATGTATTTAGTGCGAGGAATAGGAAGCTTGGCAAAACCCAACTCATGAAGCAAGTAATCAAGCCATTGGAGTTTAGCAGCACCATTAGCAAGAGCCTTGTACTCCGCTTCTGTGGAACTTCGAGCAACAGTGGGTTGCTTCTTGCAACTCCACGAAACCAAGTTATTGCCAAAGAAAACGCAGTAGGCACTAATAGAACATCGATCATCCTTGTCGCCAGCCCAATCGGCATCGGTGAAAGCTTGCAATCGACAAGAGAAAGACGGCGAGAGGAGGAGACCATATGAAATGGAAGATTTTAAGTACCGAAGAATTCGTTTGACAGCTTGCCAATGAGTTTGTAAGGGACGATGCATATACCGGCAAATGGAATTCACAGAGAAGGCAATGTCAGGGTGCGTGATGGAGAGATACTGAAGACCACCAACAATGCTGCGTACAGAGAGGGATCATCAAAGGCCTCACCGTCATAAGCCGAGAGAGAGCAGGTGGAAGCTATAGGCGATGAGCATGGTTTGGCAAACACCATCTTGCTACGGCGAAAAAGATCAGCAATATATTGATGCTAAGAGAGAAAAAGGCCAGCACTGGTGCAAATAACCTCAATGCCAAGAAAGAAATTGAGAGCACCAAGATCCTTGACTCAACTGTTTCGGTCCCTCATCCAGAGTCACAGCAGGCCGCTTCTCCTTCCCTTCCAGAGCAGTCCCGATCTCCTCCTCACTCGGCAACAACTTTTGTTACTCACCCATCTGAGTAACAGCTTCTACCTTATCCTTATCTCCATCACAAACAGAGCATGTAACTTTATCTCCCTAACGAAATAGAGCATGTAACCTTATATATATATTGGGTTGTACAGTAATGAGAAGCAAATCATTATCTTTCTCTCTCTGAAACATTATTTTCTCTCTCTGAAACTCTTCTCTGTTCTAAACTTTATATGGTATCGGAGCCTCGATTGACAAACGTCCCGATGTCGATCTCTGGACAATCCTCCTCCGAGTCAATAGACTGCTTCACCTTCCCCTCCACTGAGTCACCAACCACAGCGATATAAAGGCATAGAGCACCTAGATTTTCTATCTGAGAAACTAACAAATAAAATATGAGAGAAGAAAAGGGGATGGATGGAGATGATTGGATGTGAAGAATCCGACCAGGGTTCTGATTCACGTCGACGGATGAGGAATTGTTAACATATTATCTTATGCTGAAGTTGATGGACCGACCTTTACCTAGTGGGGTGGTGAGAGAGGCCGAACTTTATGAATATCATCCTCAAGATCCTCTAGGTACGTGACATGAAGAATTTAATTTTCTTTCTAATTGATTTTTGTTTTTATATGCCTCTTTTATGCTAAGTTAGCTAGTCCCCAAGATTTGATACGAGTGTTTTTTTCCTTTTATAATTTTCTTTTGAGCAATATTTGTTTTAGAATTATTATGCCGATTAATTTGCAAAAATTCTCTTTTTCATAAGATTTTTTTCTCCTATAGTTGTTTAAGATTCTTTCCTTCATATAACAAACGAGGTTATACACTATAAGTTGACATGAATTCAGCAGAGGACTTTTGATTAGATTTAGGTTTAGATCAGAAATCATAACCAAAATATTGTTGGATCGTATTCATGTATGCCTAATCTATATAGGGAATCTGGTACCCGACCAAATTATGTGGTGCATGCTCTTTTTTTTTTTATTTCATACTTTATTTTGTTATATGTTATATAACTTGATATCTAGTTTTTCTATAATGTTTTGGTTGTTTTCAAGAACACCTCTCTGATGCATGTAGATGAATTATATGGTTCTGGTATGAGGTAACTTCAGGTTGGTTAATTTCCTTAGCTGTAGATTTAGACAATTCAATGGTGTATCTAATTCCAAATTATACAATCAACCTTCAAGTTGGATCACCAAATTTGAAAATAAAACCTTCAAATTACGGCTTCCTTAAAAAAACACTCATAAGATACTACAACCTCCGCATTGACTAGGATTTCTATCATGGACTAGTAGACTTCTGATAAATTCATCGCTAAGCTTGTAGTCCAATCTTGTAGTAGGTCCATATGCAGTTTTATTTTTTATAGCAAATTTGGTCCATGCACATTTATCATTCTAAGCTTGTGAATTAGATTTCTCAGTATCTGATATCAATTTCAATCTAAGTTGTCCACTATTATTACTATTACTAACATTAGCCGAAAATCTTGAATCAAAATAAGCATTATGAGAAGCTTATGAGCTCGAATCCTTGCAGGCACTGATCATCTGGCTTACTTTTTCACATCGAAGAATAGAAAATATTCTAATGGAAAAAGGCCAGATTGCAAGGCTGGTGGTGAATTTTGGAAAGCCTCTTCATGCAATAAGGATTAATCAGTCCCAATTAGCTTGGTGATTGGACATAAGAGAATCCTTACCTATTATATAGATGATGGAACTCCAAAGGAGAGGAAAACAAACTGACTTATGGTAGAATATACCATTCCACGCTCCCAATTGCCATTGTAGGAGAAGGTAAATTTTTTAAATCCTAAGCATGATTTTTTTATTTTTTCTTTAGAAATTTCTGAATAGCAACAATTTATATAATTGTATCATAGTAGCGGGGGCATGTAGACCCAACCACCCCTCAAATGTGGTTTTGCACTGCTCAAGAATTAGGCAATGAAACCCATCAGTCATCCAAATAAATACAATTAACAATTCGTTGATATAAATCACATCATAAATTATTTCTCCTAAATCACCTCTTTTGGTAGTTTGATACATGGGTTACCTGCAAACTTTGCGTAAACAATAGAGAAAAGAACCTAAATTGTAGTGAAGCCGTATCTGAGAATCAAGCAATCAGATCAT
The DNA here is from genome assembly GCF_009389715.1 of Phoenix dactylifera. Classification (NCBI taxonomy): domain Eukaryota; kingdom Viridiplantae; phylum Streptophyta; class Magnoliopsida; order Arecales; family Arecaceae; genus Phoenix; species Phoenix dactylifera. The sequence continues at coordinate 402,783 of NW_024067836.1, read as the reverse complement.
CATCTCATTCTATATAGTTCATGAAGGTGCTAAAGGGACAATAAAAATTGTTGATATCAACCACACCATCAGACTTCTCTACTACTTTGTCAGAGATTTTTGATTCAGAGTTGCTAGACATATTGAAAGTTCTTAAAAGCAACTATGTGCATGCCACCAGAGTCGGTAGCACAAACAGCACAATTCGATCCTTCAAGGCTCTACTAGAGGTCACCAGATTCTCAGTCTTTAGTTTGCCTTGCCGCCTCCACCATTGCCTTTCACAGAATATGCCGAGGGTGGACCTTCAACCTCCCATGCCAATGCTATAGTGCAGATATCAACCCCATCGCCAGTTTTTTTTGCTACTTTGCCATGGTTTTCTAGTTTAGAGTTGCAACACGTATTAGAAGTTCTTAAAGGCAATTATGCGCCATTACAATCAGTAGCATAAATTGCACAATGCGGTCGTTCGAGGCTCAGCTAGGGGCCACTAGATTCTCAGCCTCCAGTAGCCTTGCCTCCTCACACTACAGGAAAAGTAGGTTTTACCGACGCTTTTCACAAGCGTCGGCAATTTTTGGTCTAGCGTCAAAGCAAAAGACGACGCTATAAAGCGTCGGTGTAGTCGCCAGCCTAAGACGACGCTAGAAAGCGTCGTCGGAAGCCAACATTTCCCCACCACCCTACATCCCAACAAGCCCTCTCTCTCTTTCCGTTTTCCCGGCCACCGCCCACCACCCTCAACCCATTCCAGAGATCGAAGAGAAAATCTACTTCAGTACTCTGATCGCTTTGTAACCCCCTCCCCATTCCTCGTCCATTCCTCCCTAATCCCCTCCAGATTCAAGAAGCAGAAGGGCTCCGGCGATGATGTTTTCGCCCGCCTCTTCGCCGCCTCCTTGGATCCCGACTTCGCCCCCCTCTCCCTCGAACCACGGATCCTCAAGTCCCACTGCGGCCTCTTCCTCCTGCGCTCCTCCCCGACCCTCGCCTTGGATCCTCAAGTTCAAATCGCCCGTTCGCCCTTCTTCTTCCTCAGACCCTCAGACCCCGCTTCTTCTTCTTCCTCAGACCCTCAGACCCTCAGACCCCGCTTCTTCTTCTTCCTCTTTCCTCCGAGTTCGTCCGTTTCGTGATTCTTCGAGTCTTCATCATCTTCAAGCCTTGAGACGCCTTGAGCTCCGGGTTTCGTCCCTTTTTCCACCCGGCGACGGCCGTGAGACGCCTTGGAGGCGGCATTGTGAGGTGGTCGATGGCGTCAACCAAAGTACCAAAACCATCTACTTCCAAATCTAGGTAGGAGATTGTAAAATTCTTGGTTTATTCTTTAAACATTCGCCTTTACCACATTTGATCTGGTGTTTGATTTGGGAAACAGGTTTCTTTGCTTCAATCGAAGAAAATCGTAGCTTTGCGGATCAACACCTCTTCAAGTTCCTGTAATCCGTTTATTCTTCCACCTGATTTGGCTTTTGATTTCTCTGTTCTTCTCCATTCCTTTCTTGTTTAGTCTTTTTTCTAGTTGAACTCTCATCTTTGCATGTTTCTATTATTTCTTTAGAAGTCTTTAGTTTTTAATGCTGCATCTTGTTGTTTAGTTGTGAGAAACCAATTAATCTTCTGAAGGTCAGTCTAAATGATTCTATTCTTTTTTTGGACTTGTCTTATAGATCACTGATGGATGTCAATGGAGAAAGTATGGACAGTGCCTCCGGGCATACTACCGGTGCACCATGGCGACCGGCTGCCCAGTCCGCAAGCAGGCAATGATCATCTCCATTGGTTCCTCTCTTTCCTCTCTGAAGAAGAAGATAAAAAATATTTGTTGTTTTTTGGTGTTTCATCAACCCTTAAAGTTACACTAGAACATGTCCTGTCTCTGTGTGCTTGAGAGCCAGCTGTTCTTCTTCTTTTTTCAATGTTCCAACTAGGAGTAGGACCTCTGTCTATTCTTCAAACACATTGATTTCCAACATATTGAGGTGATATGCCTTATAGTTTGATGCATCTGTAGGAACCTTGGTTGATATGCTTACTACTGTTCCACATTTCTGTGCTGCTGATAACTGTCATCTCAAGGAAAAATGTCAACTTCCAACTCTGCCTGTCCATGCTAGCATGTGAGTTCTTTCCTCGAATAGTAGTTTAATTTTCTATGAGTAATCTAACTCATGTATTATCATGAATCACAAATTGCTTGATTGCTGGCACATAACATACAACAAGGTTCTTGGAGTTTGATTACTCATACTGGATTTAATTATGTTATTATGTTAGGTTGCTATACTCATGGGTTTAATTTTTCATATGAGAAATGACTTCATCATTTCAGACAGCTTGGCTTGGATATGGACCAATGATATTATAAGATTCCTAAATACGTGACCCAAACTAGATGGGATAAGTCTTCTTGTTTATGCTTACAAATGGTTATAATTGTTAATTTTATAATGAACCATATACCAAAATTAGACCCAAAATATAGTACAGAACATCTATGACTGAAAGAGTATACACATGTAAGTTTGACATTTGAGGTCAAAACTGGTCTGCTAAAATCCCTGCCAATTAATCTAAGATTAATAGGCTTAGTAAGAAAATCTATGAAGCTAACAAAGCGAAAAGAAAATTTTATAATATAATCGCATAGCATAAGATTGTGAAGACACACAATAATGTTTGCTAGATATGAAAACATGACTATATTCTTAACATATGCCAAAATGAGTATATAAAATGAAAATGCTCACAAAAGATTCATACAGGTACTCCAAAATGCATAGAAAAGACACTCATATTTACAAAACAAGAGGGCCAAAAAACTTAAAAAATAATAGGAAGTTCTGAACAAAATTCACTCAAAGAAGTTCCGTAGTAGGTGATACATAAGCCCAGAGTTTTGTTTGTTTTGGTTTCTCCGGAAGGCTAGGCATCTAGAACTACTCGAGGTCAAATTGGATAGTCAAAAGAAACTGAGGAAGAAGTGAGAAATAACTGGTACCGTATAAGCATACATTATATACATAAATAGGTTTATTCTAACCAACTAAACCAGCAATGCTCTTTCGGTTAGCATACAATTTGATCTCTATAAATTAATAAATTAACCATTTTTGGCAGTGGTACATAACATTAAACATGCTCTATCTGGATTAACTAGATGCAGCCAAAAGTGAACAACTAAACTGGGAACAACGACACAACATCATTCGAGGGATTGCTAGGGGACTATTGTATCTTCATGAAGATTCTAGAGTACGAATTATTCATCGAGATCTGAAAGCTAGCAACATTTTGTTAGATGCAAGCATGAATCCCAAGATTGCAGACTTTGGATTGGCAAGACTTTTTGGTGGAGACCATACTGAAAGCAAGACAACTAAAGTTGTAGGAACATAGTAAGTTTTTGAAGCCTAAATTTCACTATGCTTTAAGCCTTAATGATTCACATTATTTGATTGTTAATGGTTTGCAGTGGATATATGGCACCAGAGTATGCTATACATGGGAGTATTTCCCTTAAGTCAGATGTCTTTAGTTTTGGTGTATTAGTTTTGGAAATCGTCAGCGGAAGAAGGAACAATAGTTTCTATAACCCTGAAAATGTGATGAATCTTCTAAGCTACGTAAGTAACTACAAAATTCACATTTACATTTTCTACTATGATATAAGTCTAGAGATGACTACGCCATATTCTAACAGACCTTTACCAGGCATGGCAATGTTGGACCAATGAGACAGCACTGAAATTAGTTGATCCAAGTATGGCTGAAAATTATTCAAGCCACAAAATCTTGAGATGCATCAACATTGGGCTGTTATGCGTACAGGAAAATCCAAGTGACAGGCCAAACATGTTATCAGTTTTTTTATGCTCAACAGGTACAAAATGAAACTCCAAACTCCCTCACAGCCTGCATTTTTTTATGCAAATGCCATGACCGAGTCATATGGATTTGTTGAAGATGCCGGTCCATCTAGAGGTAAACATGAGCAGTCTACAAGTACATCGACTCTATTCTCTTCAAATGAGGCGTCAATTACCGAACTAAACCCTCGATAGGGGGAGAAACAACTGTACTAATAAATGCTTGAACTCCATCAGCCTGCCTTTTAAATCTAGATGGCTGGTTGTTTCTGTAATTTTGGACGTATATACGGACTTCACAAATTACATATAGATGGTTTAATATGTTTGATGTGTAAGCAAGGTAATCAAAAATACCTTATATATGTATTTTGACCTTTATAATTTACATTCGTATTTTTATTTTTTTTAAAAAAAATAGCAATCCCGACGCTTTAAAGCGTCGGCCAAAATACATTTGCCGACGCTTTAAAGCGTCGGCGAAAACGCAAAACTGGATTGGTCTTTATCGACGCTTTAAAGCGTCGGGAAGGGCTTTATCGACGCTTTAAAGCGTCGGAAAAGCCGTTTTTGCCGACGCTTTCATTAGCGTCGGCAAATCCCTGTTTTTGCCGACGCTTTCTCTTAGCATCGGCAAAAACCGGACCCACGCCCACCTGCCCGACGTCTGACCCACGCTTTGGGTCGCGTGGGCTGGGAATTCGCCGACGCTTATAAGCGTCGGTAGAGACAAAAAAAAGCGCCGGGAGTTATTCCTTCTTTTGTAGTGTCACCCTTACTCTTTATAGGATATTAGACCTTCAACCTCTCATGCCAATGCTATAGTGTACGTAGATATCACCCCCACTACCAGACTTCTTTGCTACTTTGCCAAGGCCTTTAGATTCAGAGTTGCCAAACATATCGGAAGTTCTTGAAGGCAATTATGTGCCGTTGCAGTCAGTAGCACAAATAGCGTAATGTGGTCCTTTGAGGTTCAGCCAAGGGTCCCCTTCTCAGCCCCTAGTCACCTTGCCCCTTCAACCATCACTATTCATAGGTTGCATCGAGGCTAGACCTTCAACCCCCCATTCCAGTCCCTTAGTGTCGATGTCAACCCCACCACTAGAGTTCTCTACTACTTTGTCGGGGCCTTCTAATTCAAAGTTGCTAGACGCATTGGAAGTTCTTGAAGGCATTGAAGCTGATCCTGACACCAACAATTTTTACTCTACTGAAGCAAAATTAAGGGAAGTTTCAGGAGACTCGTGGATTGAAGAAAGCTAATCTCATAACTAATATTTATTGGATATGTGCAGCGAGTAGGCCTTGAATAATTATTTGACATTCTTCTTGACTTGGCTCCTAGGTTTCCATTCTCCAGTTGGTTGTTATTCTAATTAGAATAATTAGAATAATCATATAATGTGTTTTGAAATTAGTATTCTAATTCTTGTGCTTATGATACCATAGGCGCTATAAGAATTTGGAACCATTAGGTGGAGTGACATCTTTGCATCAAGGAGTTTTGAAAGAAAATCAAAAAAAAAAAAAAAAAAAAAAAATTCATCTCAAGCAGCAGCACTAGGGAGCCACCAACCGGGCCTTAACCCAAAACTCCTCTACTTTGAGAATTCATGGATTCAAATCCTTTGGAGATCTAAAAGTTTCAAATAATTGTAATCCGAAGTCGCATTGAGGTGTTTGTGATGTTGCGGAGGGCTTGTGAAGGCATTTGGACTTCATATTGTGCTTAAAATTGTAAGGCCATGTGCTTGTAATAGGCCAAGGTAGGTATATCCCAAAAAATTGTTTATGGGCAAGAGATTCTTGAGAAGATGACCTTTGAAGGGAACATTCAAACTCAAGATGTACCCAACTCTAAATATCATCCATCCGTTCTTTTGAATAATAATTTGAATTAAGTAGGCTTAGAGTCGGCTCTAGTCTTAGATGACTAAGGTGGTCGTCAAAAATTTTCGGCCCAAAGAAGGCTCACCACGGTATTCACAGTGAAAGCTATGAGTACGGCCAACGGGCTACAGTGAGGTAACCTTATGCCTTTTTATTTTTTTTACATCAGCAGTTCATAGATGGATGTAAATATAGTTAATAAAATTTAAAAGTAAAATGTGCAGACAGAAAAAGAGGAAGACAGAAATAAATAAATAGAGGCGGAAATAGAGGGAGAGGACGGGGGTGGGGCCGTGAGAGTGGGGGTGGGGGTGGGAGAGATCAGATGAAAGAGAAAGAAGGACAAGATTCATAATCTTCCTTGGGCGATGCCATTCTCTGGCAACTCAACCCAGCTTTGTACATGCTTTCTTATTAATAAATGAAGGCTGGCTCGACCTCCCATTTCATCAAAAATAAAAAGAAAAGAAGATAGCGTATTTGACTCATATAATCTCGGGAAAGTAGAGCCAGCAGGAGGGCAGCTTTGCATTCTTTACAGCCATTCCAATGTTTAGCTTCGTTTCGTTCCTGCGCTGAAAAATTATGTCCTAGTTTTAAACGCAGCTTCAAGGCAGGGCGGGGAATCGGGAATCGGGATCTTGGTTGTTTCTTTTTTTTTTTTAATCCTTTTTTTTCTATCCTTCGAAATAATCATTAATCAAGTCTTTCGCGTGTGAGTATAGGTTTAGGTGAAAATATATATATATAGACCAGAAGTTGATGCTAGGGATGCACATGGCGAATAATAAAAAAAAGAGCTTCGAGCCTTCGACTTGGCCCACTTGGGGCTTGTAATGTTGTTGATTGTTCATTTGTTGGCTACTTGCCTACTTGGCTTAGTTAGTTAGTTACTTGGCTAGTTAATTTGGCTTCATCTATTTGATTATTAATTTTTTCATCCAAAAAAAATATTTTTAACTAATGGAATATTTTTTTCTGTTCTTTTTCTAATCTTTGATGTTTGAATCCAGAATTGTTTTGCTTCTCAGGATTTTAGCTATTCAGGTGTGTTCTTGTTGCGACTTTGGCCTCTTATCCAACTCCACCTGTCAGTCTCTGGCACCACTTCTCGCGGTCGAGTTCGGCACTGCTTGTCGGAACTTGTGTTCGTTTCTCTTAACATTATCAAGTTTTATCATTTTCAACTTTTTTATATTTTGATTTGTTTGTAGTGATTGTCTTAATTGCTTATTTTTAGATTCGAATGTCTAATAGAAAATGTAATGTGGGTATAGAAAACTTAAAAAGAAAAAAAAATTAAAAAACTCATTCAATCTCAACAAGAAGCTCTAGATACTTAAAGTTTCTATATTTTTTTTTTGTACGTTGTTGATGCTTCAACTACTCATAAAGATGATGATGATGCCATCGACCCCTGATACCTCGTAGACTATTTATTTAGGAATTCGATATATATGTTTTTAATGTTTTCGAAGCACATTGTAAATGTATATAATTGTTTTGGTAAATAATAAATATAGAATTTAGAAATTATTTTTACTATTTTTTTTAAAAAAATAATCATTATTGCAGATGCTTTTAAGCGTCAGCAATAATAAAACTGACATGCAGGAAATGGCCTTTGCCGACGCTTAAAAACATGGCAAATTGGCTGACGCTAATAAGCGTCGGCGAAAGCCCAACTACGCCAGTCCACATTCGATTTTTGCCGATGCTTATTAGCGTCGGCGGACTCGAAAACGGGCCGACGTTAATAATCTACTGTCGAGACCAATTCCGGAACGCTCTACTGTCGAGAGATGTTCCGAATGGATATGGGTATAAGTTTGGCCCTCTGACCTGAGACTGCAATCTGTGACTAGCAAGCAACTCACTGTACTTTGGTACCGGACTACCTGAATTTCTAATTCAGTGACGGAAGGTCACTGGGTGCAGAGTACTTGCGTAGTCAGTTGTGAGTCAAGATGGACTTGACCCCTCCTGAAAACAGGAGATAATGTCTTGTGATTAATTTAGCAAAATTTTGGCCAGGGTAATCCCAGTGAGGAGTCACGGGATATCTAAAGTTAATCACATAATGGATGTACTAATTATAGGGTTGACAGTGAGCTCTAAGTCATCCTGGCATTAGGAGTCAAAGGGATTGAATTATACAGTAACCATAGTTCAGGGTTCCAAAATATTTGCTTCGCATATATTCGGCCTATCCGGACGTTGGGTACCATTGCTAGATGGTCACATCAATTAGTGTAGGAAATTGTTCCTATACTACCGGCTTAGGTTCGAACCTATGAGGTCACACGCATAGAAGATTCCTGATTGATCAAGAAAGCTGATGAATGATTAAGAATCATTCAGAGATAATTTGGTCAATTTGATTGGCAAATTATCTTATAAAATAATTAAAGTAATTATTGAAGGATTAATTAGTAATTAAATTACTAATAAACTCAATTTGATTGAGTAATTGTGCTAAGGATGAGCCAAATTGAATTGGATTCAAGTTTGGGCTCAATCAGGATTTTGACCTGATTGGATTAGGTTAGAACCAAAAAGGACTTAAGCTGATCAAATTAATTTTAAATTAATTTGTTCTTAATTGAGGATTGACCTAATTGGATTAGGTCCAACACAAAGTAATTAATTCAATTTGATTGAGTTTGCATGAGCCAAAATTGAATTGGATTCAATTTGAGCTCAATCAGGGTCTAACCTGATTAGATTGGGTTCAACCAAATTGCTTTGTTTTAATTCGGGTTTGACCAAATTTGATTAGGTGCAACCCAAGGGGATTAGGCTCAGATGATGTGGCAATTATTGGTGACATGGAATTGGATTTCATGAATTTTAAATAAACCAAAATTATTGCATGGCACATGGACCCATTGCTTGACACATGGCGACATTGTTTGTTATTTGAATTTAAATTCAAATATTAAGCAATGTGTTAAATGATTTTAATCACTCAAACCATCAGCCAAGGTGGCGTATGAGTTTTTGAATGGATTAAATTCGAATTTCAAGAGGTGATTTCGAAATTATGAAGTGTTTTACCTTGCCGCATGGATTTCAAATTCCTTCCCTCTTGCACATGTGTTTAAAATTTGAATTTAAATCAGATTTGGTTGAGATCTGATTTGGGTTGTTCCTATTCCTTTGCATATGCCAACTAAAAGAGGTTTTCTGAAAATAAATTTCGAATTTTGAATGAAAATTCGGAGGCAATTAAAAGGGGTCAAACATGGGCACCAAAAACACATCCATTGCAGCCTTCTTCCTCACCCGCCTCCTCTTCCTCTTCTTCTCCATTTTAGATAGGGTTTTCAGGGTGAATATCTAGAAGATTCAAGATCAGATCTGAGTCCTCTACTTTTCTTACAAACCTCATCTCCATCTGCTTCAAGACGATTGATCAAGAGTTGATTGAATTCCGACGGGCAGATTTCAGCTTTCAAGTGTTCTGCAACTGCTAGCACTGTTGCGGAAGAAGATCCTTCAGGACTTCGTGTGTACTTCTCGTAGAGGCCATTCGTGTGCGTGGCTGCGAAGTCAAGAATCAGATTCACAACTTTCATCCATCATAAAAGGTATTAATCTAGCATTAATCATTTATTATGGTGTCAAGGTCTAGGTCCGATTCTCCGAGTTTTACCCTCTTTTGGGGCTCCTCACGGAGATATCTCCAGAATCCATTCGATGGATATTCGGAGATTAATTGGAATAGAGTTCTTAAGTTTCAGATCTGATAGTTAATCATGCATAAAAGTTTTAGCATAATTGTTTAAACGATTCCGGCATAATCCTATGTGTTCTTAATGTGCTGATTTCTAGATTTGATCTTGTAAGCATGCATGAATTAAATTGTTTGATTCATTTTTCCGCTGTATTTTTGAAATTTTAAAAGAACTATGTGTGGCCTGATTTCCCTTGTGAAGGGGTACGTAGGCAACCCGATCAGGTTCAGCCATGGTTTTCAAAAAAAAAAAAAATTCAGCATGCTAAACACCGAAGAACCTAGGAATCACTTTCAATCCTAAAATGGGTTATTGAGTTTTCTGAATGAAGCGCATGTTACTCACAATAATATTTTATGAAAATATTTTATGCATCAATAAATCAGAGAATTATTGTTGTAAGAAATTGTAAGTGCACCATTGAAATTAAAAAAAATAAAAAAATCCCAATTTTAATGGTTATATGCTTGTATATGTTGTGGAGTTAATTTTTCTTTTATCTTGTTGCATTGTGATGTAGGCATCATGTCCAACTATACTCCTTTAGCAAAGATTTTGGATGATAATCGTTTGAAGGGTTCAAACTATAGTGATTGGAAAAGAAATCTGAATATTGTACCTCTGAAAATTTGAGTCATGTGTTTGGCAAAGTGTTACATATTTGCTTCACTTGAAAATAGACTTCAAAAGTAGTTTGAAGCTTTGCCAACAGCTAAAGAAATGATAGGGAGCTTGAAAGAAATGTTTGGGCAGCAGACTCGTTCTACAAGGCAAAGTGCTATGAAGTCACTTATGTCTACCAAGATGTTGGAAGGAACACCAGTTCATAATCATGTCATGAAGATGATAGGATATATTAATGAATTGGAATCCCTTGGATATGTTATAGACAATGAAACTAAAGTGGATGCCATTTTATCCTCACTACCTAAATCGTTCAATCAGTTTGTATTAAATTTCAATATGAACAATTTGGTGGTGAGTCTTCCAGAACTACGCAATATGTTACAACATGCGAAAGATTTGATGAAACAAAACAAACCAATTGTTATGGTATCTGAAAGAGGATTGTCCTTTAAGCCTAAGTCCAAACATAAGAAGAAGAGAGACTTTAAGAAAGTCCAAGACGAAAATAGGAAGCGAGCGAAGAAGGACAAATCAATTAATGCTTTCCATCATTTTGGTAAACATGGTCAGTGGAAGAGAAATTGTTTCCAATACCTTGCTTCACTCAAAAACAAGTCTTCTAAAGGTATGTTTGATACTCACATTTCTGAAACCAATATGTTGGTTTATTCTTCTGACTCTTGGTGTATTGACTCCAGAGTAACTTCTCATGTTTGCAATACAATGCAAGGAATTCAGAAAAGCAAAAAGCTGAATAAATGGAAAGTAACACTACTTATGGGAACCGATGCAATTGTTGTGGCAGTTTCTAATGGAGCATTTAATTTGGTGTTACATGGAGGAGCTATTTTATCACTAAAAGATTGTCTTTATGTGCCACAAATTAGAAGAAATTTGACTTCTGTTTCAAAGTTACAAGAATGTGGTTATTCTATTTTGTTTGGAACAAAAGTTACTATTAAATTGAATAATAAATTTGTGACTAGTGGTTTTCTATAAAATGATCTTTATTTTATTAGTTCTTCTTGTGATACTTTAACATTTGATGAGAATGTTGTTGTGAACAACTAAAGAACAAGAAAAAGAGAAAATATGATTCCTACATATTTGTGGCACTTACGATTGGGTCATGTTAATGTAGATCGGATTAATAGATTGGTGAAGGATGGTCCTTTGGTTTTTATTAAAGTGGAATCTTGCCCAATTTGTGAATCTTGTCTACAACGAAAAATGACTAACTTACCTTTAAAAGAAAAGGTGAAAGAGCCATAGATATTTTAGAACTCATACATATAGATGTATGTGGCCCTATAAACCATATGGCAAGAGATGAATTTACCTATTTTATAACATTTACTGATGATTGTTTTAGATATAGATATGTCTATCTCATGAAACATAAACCGGAATCCTTTGAAAAGTTTAAAGAATTTCGAAATGAAGTTGAAAAACAGAAGGAAAAAAGTATTAAATCTCTTCGATCAGATCGAGAAGGAGAATACTTATCCAATGAGTTTCAGGGCTATCTAAAAGAACATGGGATCAAATCTCAACTTACCCCTCTTGGAACACCACAACATAATGGTGTTTCAGAAAGAAGAAATCATACTTTATTAGATATGGTTCATTCAATGATAAGTATGTCAAATCTTTCTATCTTTTTGGGGTTATGCATTACAAACTGTAATTTATTTGTTAACAGAATTCCAACTAAATCAGTTCCAAAGACTCCATATGAATTATGAACAAATAAAAAACCAAGTGTAAGACATTTGAAAATTTGGAGTTGTCTTTCTCATGTCAGGAAACAAAATACTAATAAATTGGAATCACGAACAGATAAGTACCTATTTATAGGCTATCCTAAAGAAACTATTGGGTATTATTTTTACAATCCTATTGAGAAAAAGGTTTCATAAGTAGAATGCGATTTTCTTAGAAGAAGAAATTGCACTGAATAATAACAAGGATAATAAGATTATTTTTGAAGAGACACATGAATGAATGGTAGAAGAGTCTACTAATGAGCTTCATAAGGATAGTTCACCTGATATGATTGAAAAATCTATAATTCCAACACGTAAGAGTAATAGGATTATTCGTCCTCCAGTAAGACTGAGTCTTTTGAATGAATGTATGACAATGATTTCAAAACATAATGACAATGGTCCTTACACTTACAAAGATGCAATGTTAGACATTGATAAGGATAGATAGATAATTGCCATGAAATCCGAAATGGATTCAATATATTCCAATGGCATTTGGACTCTTGTTGACTGCCCTACCGGGGTTAAAACAATTGGTTGTAAATGGGTGTACAAGAGAAAAAGAGGTCCAGATGAAAAGGTAGAGACCTATAAAGCAAGACTCATGGTAAAAGGCTAGAATGACAAGAAAGGAATTGATTATGATAAAACTTTTTCACCTGTTACACTGCTAAAGTCCATTCAAATTTTGTTGGCTATTGCTGCCCATCGTGACTATAAAATTTGGCAAATGGATGTAAAGACAACCTTCCTAAATGGATATCTCAATGAAGATATTTATATGGATCGGCCAGTAGGATTCATATGTTAAGAGCAAGAGCATAAAGTATGCAGGCTTAATAAATCCATTTATGGGCTACAGCAAGCCTCAAGAAATTAGAATATTAGATTTTATGAAACAGTCAAAACATTTGGTTTTATTCGAAATTTTGATGAAGCTTGTGTTTACAAGAAATCACAAAGAAATTCAATCACATTTTTGGTTCTTTATGTTGATGATATTCTACTTGTTGGGAATAATGTGGGAATGCTATCAATAGTGAATTTGTGGATATGAAACCAATTTTCTATGAAAGATCTATGAGAAGCATCCTATATTCTTGCGATAAAACTATATGTATAGAGCAAATAAATTACTTGGTTTATCCCAATCAACTTATATTGATAAGATTTTGGCCAAGTTCAACATGCAAGATTCTAACAAGGGATTGATACCATCTCGACATGGAATTGCTTTTTCTAAGAAAATGTCACCTCAAAGTGATTTGGAAATAAAAAGAATGTGAAACTGTCCATATGCTTCAGTTGTGGGTAGTTTAATGTATGCTATGTTGTGTACTAGGCTAGATATTGCTCAAAAAGTAAGTGCTGTGAGTAGATATCAATCCAATCTTAGAGAGGAACATTGGATAACTGTTAAGTATATTTTTAAGTATTTAAGAAGAACTAAAAAATTATTGTTTAGTTTATGGAGGTGGTCCTTTAATGGTTGAAGGATATACTGATTCATATTTCTAACCCGATCTAGACAATAGAAAGCCAATATCCAGTTTCGTCTTTGCAAATAACAATGGAGCTTTTAGTTGGAGAAGTTGTACGGTAGCAGATTCTACAATAGTAGTTGAATATGTTGCAGCTTGTGAAGCAACAAAAGAAGCAGTCTGCATTTAAAAAATTATCATGGCATTGAGAATCATTTCTTCCATAGAATCCCCTATAGCTTTGTTTTGTGATAACAATGGAGCTATTGCTCAAGCAAAAGAACCACGAGCTCACCAAAGAACAAAGCATATTGAAAGAAAGTTTCACTTAGTATGGGAGATTATCAAAAGAGGAGATATAATAATCTCTAAGATTGCTTCAGCAGATAATGTGGTTGACCCGTTGACTAAATCTTTGAGTCAGAAGGTATTTGAGAAACATTTAGATTCAACAGGAGTTATGCTTGTATCTGATTGGCTTTGAGTGCAAATGGAAGATTGAAAGAGTTAATGTGCCCATCAAAGCCAATATTATATTAATAAAGTTCTGTTACATGCATATTGTGGGTAAATTAATTTTATTATATAATGATAAAATTTGTCCATGATTATATTGTATGAAAATCATGTAATAATAGAGATTAATACAGGGAGATATGATACTCCAATTTTCTTGTAATCTAAAATACTTCACAACCAATATATATATATATATATATATATATATATATATATATATATATATATATATATATATATATATATATATATATATATATATATATATTGGGAAAATATATTTATATTATGGTTGTTACATGTTATACTACTATATATGATAGGATGATGTGTCTCAATCATCAGAATAGAGATTCTTAGTAAACATGTGGGTATTTGTAAGATGACAAATACTGAACAGGACCAAATATTAGAATACTCTTGGACCATAAAATCTGTCTGAATGAAAGAGTGGTTCTAATCACATATTCATAATTCTTAACGACCTAAGGATGTTATATAATCTCACATGGAGTTTGTGTAGCTTTGACGTTCTTAACCGTTGATGTCTATTAAAAGACTATATACGGACATGTTAGGTTGCATAAATAAAATATGGAGATTTGTGAAGAGTCATGAACATCCAAAAAGGGGATTCATCATTTATTAGGAAGGAAAGAATATTTAAGACTGTGTTCCTTAGAATTGAATTTGAAATCCAACCAGTACAATTTTGAGAAATTGTCTAATTCAATTAAATAAAACAACACACATATGAACTACTAATGGACAATCTCGTGGTGGTCCATATCAATTCAGTAGTTCATATGGAATATTAGTTGATGAAGAAAATTATGTGAAAATATAATGCGACAAGGGATACTATATATTCTATTCTTTGGGTGAGATTGTAGTTTGCTAATAGGCATAATTACAGTTGCCAAACCAAATTAGATTTTGGTTTACCCAAAAAAGAATATCCCTAATGGTCCCATGCAACATACTGATTCTTTTACTAATTGCCATCCAAAAGGTCATAATATGAAGGGTCATATTATGAATAGTCTCTTGCTATTCATTATATGAATGTTAATTGATTAATTAATTTTCATTCATTATATGAATGAATATGATAGACTAAATGTAAGTATATGAAGAGACATGAATAAGAAAAGTTTTATTATAATAAATGTCATTGAATGACATTTCATTATACTTCCTCTATAAAAGGAGATAGCAAGTAGAAATGAAAAATAAGAAACTTTTCTCACCAATTAGAAGGATAGCCAAAATTGTAGAAGAGGCATCGCGTGTGAACTTAGGAGGACTTTGCATTCGTGAAATCTTTTGTGAGTAATATCATCACTAAGGTATGTCTCATGACATGAATCCATGTACATCAAATGATGATCTGGACTCCACCAATTTTTTATATTATGAAAATGGATAAAATGAAATTGTTTTGAATAAGATTCGAAATTCCGCTGCAAACTATCAGTCCCAGATCTTCGCAAAGGGTGAGCACGCTGCTATCGAGCACTCGGTGAAGGAGGTTGGAGTCGGGATTGAGATGGGGAGGAAGGAGATGAGATTCCAAGACTCTCTCTCTCTTTGGGTTGCTCGGACTCCTTTTTCTTTTCTCAATCCATTAGAATAGCACTCTATGCTCCGACTAATGGAAGGAGTGCCAAAATGACTTTCTCATCCTCTTCATACGAATCCTTATTGATGGGATTGGTGAAGTGGTTAAGATCATGTTGGAGTAGAGCTAGAAGGGGGCCCGGGATGGGTCAGCTTGGTGTCATGCCATGGGACATTAGACATAGGTATTTCAGTAATCATCCCTATATCCTTTCATTTAGGTCAAGTTACAAGTTTATATGTTTAATTTTCTTCATATTCTAGTGATTTGCTTTGCAATGGGAACCTATATAATAGTTTCTTGAGAGGGAGGAACCATATTCAAAATCTTAAATTCTTTTTTTTTCTGGAATTTTGGATTCTTATGTCTTTTATAACTCCCTATTTTTGTTGGTTCTATAAGTAGCATGCTCATATTTCCTAGGACACTATGATCCGTTCATATATTCTTTGGCAAGAACTAGGTTTCTTTGGCATTAAGAATGCTATTGTTTCATGTTAACTCAATAAGACTATTACTTTTGTTTATTCTATCTGCTTATTTTTCACTAAATGGTTGCTTTTTGCTATTATAATCCACTTTTCTCCATATCTATAACTTTGCTTTCAGTTATCCATAACATTTCATGGGAAAACAACTCGAGAGAATGCATTAGCACTTCTAAACAATGTCTAGCTTGTAATATCATATTTTATTTGTGCTGGCTGTTCTTTAATCAGGCATTTTTTATCAATTGTAAAATGATTGACTTTATGTTGGAAGGTCAAAATATATTATTCATCGACGCCTGGAAGGTAAATTGGCAACAGTCAGCTAAATGGCATTAATTTTGCTTAAATGGAATCACTACTAAATCACAACATAGCTGGATATTGGACTCAAATCAGTTTGCTTAGTTAGATCAAACCTGGTGCCACCAAATTCACCATGTACAAAAGTAAATGGAGAATTGAGATGCCACCTCTTAATGCATACTTGAATAGAAAATGTTGGTCTCTTCAATCAATTGTTCTCTACCTTACCATACCCTATTTTCTTTTCTGCGCTCAAATGTTCCTAAGTGCCACTTCACACTGGTAAATAGCAATCAATTCAACCGAAACTCTAATTTGTTATCCCACTCACATCAACTCATACTTTCTATAGCATACTACAGAAAAAGAAAACAAGGGAGAAGCAATGTAGCAATTATGAGTAATAATATGGTGCATTTCTGCTACAAAAGGTCAATCGGCGTTTGCATTCCATTGTACACAGCAATATACACACCACACATGCATGAGACTAGTTCGTTGGCTTGCAAATACAAAACACAGGCATGAACAAGGTGCAAGACTTACTTTTGAAGGCACATATCTACAGACACAAGCATTGTCACAATTATCGAATTAAACCTGAGATCAGATTTGTTTTTCATTAGAGGTAAGCTTGAGCTAAATTCACCCACAGCACTGTGTAAACATACTATGGTAATCACCATGACAAAAGGGCTAACATTCTCAGATGTTTTGTATATCTGATCTCAGTATATGCTGGCAAATGTTAGTTCTTTGAGGATTTATCCTTATCGTGGCGGCCATCAGCATCATCAGCTCTACACTGGTTTCCAATCCCTCTAAGCCCAGATGGAACATGAAGGCCCATCTGTTCCTTCACAAACTGAGCATATGCAGATCTAGCTGCAACTGATGGTGCACCAAACTGCCATGGATTCGAGTACTTTTTAGATGATGAGATAGCTGAAGTTTGACCCATCCATCTAGTGGGATTACCAATTTCAAAGTCTCTGTTGACTTTTGGCTCGCATTCAGATATAGGAGACTTGGTGTCACTGATATTCATACCTTGTTCACCCTTCTGATCTTTTTCTCCGTCCACTTTTGGGACAGGCATGCCAAAAGGAGCCTGTGGCTGCCAGAACGCAGCTTGATTCAAGTCCTGGACATCGAATGATGTAAGCACATGGCCATCAGAGTCTCTTTTCTTCTCTAGCTCTTCTTTAACAATAACTGGAGGATCAATCTCGAGAATGTCAGAAGCTTTACTTGGTTTTATGACTTCAGTGTGCTTATCTTTATCCTGATGTGTGCTCAAATGAAACAAGTCGATGATATCAACTTTGGAAGTTGAAGAACGGCCTGAGGAGATGGCAGTCATAGGAAAAGCCTTCTCAGGAGGCACAGCTGGAGTGTAATTGGGTGGAAGCAGATCATCCCAATTCTCCAATAACTCTTTGTAGACTTTACGAAGAGTAACCTCCGTGAGACCTGTCACTTTGCATATCTCAGCCTGTGTCTTCCGTTTGTCTTCTAGTTGACATGCCAAGTAGATAGCAGCAGCAGAAATGCTGATTGGGTTCCGACGTGTACAAAAACATTTATTGATAACAACTTCTCCAATATGAGCAGCAAGTTCCTAAGAAGATTATATGAAATTGTAATATATTCATTATCGCAAATTTAACAAATCTATTATCATACTTGTGAAAAGATACTTCGAATGAGGAGTACCCGAGCAGATTTATTAAGCTGGAGGAGCGTGCAAAACCTAGGCATGTGAACTGATATGGAATTGCTGTTAATGGGTTGGCTTAGTTTCAGAGCTTCACCAAGTATTTTGATGTACTTCCCAATCTCCTTTTGAGGAAGGTTGCTTGCAGTAGAGATCTCCTGGCAACACTACACAAAGTTAGAATATTTCAAGAGTTCACATCAAGTAGTTTGTTATAGTGATGTTTATTTATAACAGATCCCTCAGCAAAAACCTTCTTCTGATGCTTAAAATTTAATTCAATCTAGTTAATTCATGAGTTACATAAAGTAGCTTATTGTCTGTCAAAGGAAATCAATCACCTGTTTGGTCATTGATAGAATGGTGAACTTGGACACCGTGATG
This sequence comes from Phoenix dactylifera, assembly GCF_009389715.1. Taxonomy (NCBI): domain Eukaryota; kingdom Viridiplantae; phylum Streptophyta; class Magnoliopsida; order Arecales; family Arecaceae; genus Phoenix; species Phoenix dactylifera. The sequence goes on along the minus strand of NW_024067836.1, from coordinate 384,390 downwards.
CCAAGCTTTGATTTTGTTAATTGGAACTGAAGAGGTATATGGCCAACAGAGAAGAACATGTAGCAATATCACATTCAAAGAATGAAGACTTGGAAGTATCTGATTTTTTAAGGTGGAGGCAGGGAATCATCTTACACAGATAGACACAAGCAATTGACTATAAAAGTGGGATGGGTTGGGTAGACAGGTCACACCCAACAAATTGAAAGCATTCTATTGGGACGATGGTATTATGTGCAACATTACTCTAGCTCATTTACTTATTCTTGGGAAAATAAAAAAGAACAATGGTGGACATAGCACAAATTACCTCAGTTTTACCTATGCATTTTTTGAGGGCCGAAAAGAACGACTCTCAAACATATTGTGAGCATGGTTCCTTGCATGAAGACCAGTGTTAGCTATGTATGCAGTAAAACCACAAACCCAACTTAAGAATCAGTTCGGGAGTCTTCCGGTGCAAGTGAAAATTCCAGCTTAAATTTTGCAAACAAGTTCCCAAGACAATGATGTGTTTTCGTGGCTAAATAATCAAGCATACTGCTTTGTGGAACTTGAATATGGTCATTGAATCGAGAGATAGACATTCTGTAGACAAGTATGCACCAGGTACTAAGTCCTTAGACTACACAAGTGGATAATCCGCAAGGTCTTTTAGAACTAGCATATGAGGAGATCATTGCTGATAATAACAAGTTTGAAGTTGCACAGAAACATGTGAGCTAGGAAAATTCTTCTAAAGTTCTTGTTGGCTTCCAGGCTAATAGCCAGGCCACTGTGTACGAAAAAAGGCATTGCCCATCAGAATCTTCTTGGAACCTCAAACTCGCACATACTTCCTAAGTGCTTCCTTATCTGCTTCAAAGCACCCCTCTCAAAACCTCAAACTTACTTGAAAAAGCAAAGTAAAATATTTCTATATAAACATCCATGAGTCTTTCCTACAAATGCAAAATTTGGAATCCGACATGACCATATATATAGACACCTGAAACAGAAAAATATCAAATCCTAAAGTCTTTATGACTTATGATTTATCCAGACCCACATAAAAACTCTTCCACATCAAACCTACTTAACCTAAATAAATATTTCAAGAATACAACAAATATAGACTAAGCTAATTTTTTTAATATATACCTTTCTCATCTCTCAAATTGTAATGTGGAGCATTTGGTAGAAGCGAATGTAATTAATGGCATAAGAAAATCATTATAAAAGATATCTTTAGATATAACATTATATCAAGATATAAAAAAAGTTGCATAACTAAAGCTATAGTTAATTTTGCAGTATGCAACAAAATTGAAAAATAACATCAAATACTAGATGGACAACCAGTCAGCTTAATTACTCAAGGATAATCCAAAGACCAACATAATGACTTGAGCAGCACAAGGCCAGATTTTATTTGTGTTTATTCATAACCTCAGTTGTCACATCAGCAAACCATCCCAAGCACATTTAAGTGGCTATTAGCAGAATGATCAGATACTTGAAGGTAAACACTGCATGCTGCATTACATAGTGTATTTAAGATATCATGAAATGTTGTGCAGCAATCCTAGTTGGAATTAACATCTACACTTGTCCAAATGTTGGATATAAATTCACCATTAATCATCAAAGGCAAAGTTTATTGCTCTAATTTAACTGAAAAAATGACAAAGCAACAAAAAAAATAATTCTTTTAGTCAATCAAGGGCACGATTATGAATGCTACCCCCAAGAAGGAAAGCTGCCTTGTTCTTGCTTTCAGGAAATAAAATTAGATTTCGATTAGCCTCCATTCTCAGCTGAAAGTGGTCAAAAAAGAGAAAGCATTGGAAAGTAGAAAACTGGAAGAGAAAGAGATAGATAAAGGAGGAAGAAGACTAATTGATTGAGAGAGAATAGGCAGAGAGAAGGACAAGTGTGAACATATTTTTCTTTTTCATTTTCTTTTTTCAAAAGAATGCACCCCTTCAAATTTGTTTTTATGATTGCTATACTCTTCTCTTTAGAGGATACAAAAGGACTTTAGACATAAACAAAAATAAATTATAAAACATTACAATGTAGCTCACAAATATCTCCCAAACCTCACTAAAGAAAAAAAAAGGAAAGAAAAGACCATAATATATCTTTCAAATCACCTAAATTTAGTGAATCTAAAAACCAAAAAAGCAACTAACTTTAATCCTCTAATGTTTCCACATAATATTCTATAAAAATTAGATTAGGTTGTTATTATTGTGAACCCAAAAGACCTTTGCACAGCCCATTCCATCAATTGCTCCTATTGCAAGAATCTAATGCAAAGTTCAGGGCCCTTGCAAATTGTTGTTAAATATTGCAAAAGTGTATTTTTGGAACCATATCATGTTAGTTGTCAGCTTATTTTTCTTTATTTTCTATATACTATGTGGTGAGGTTAGTAGGGCACTGTCATCATATTTGAAGCTTGCAGATGCATGACTCACTCATATTTCCATCAGTCTACTCCTTCCATCCTCCACTACCATGCCACCCAATTTGAATTTCGAACCTACCTATTTAACATAGCTCCATCCACCAATCTCATCCTCGGACCATCTTTCCATTACCCACCTACCTCATAAAGGAAACCACTTGCATGAGACTTCCCACTACTTCTCATGGCCGCTCAATGCCTACATTATTCTGATTTCATCCCTTCTATATGCTTTATGATATTTCTAACAGGTTTCAATGAAATACCATTAATATCCATGACTGCAAGCTTAAAGATGTATAAGTGGAAGCAAAGCCGGTAGAAGAAGCCCCTTTGTCATGTTCTGATTTTGTGGTAGAAATTTTTCTTATCTTACTAATCTCCATATTTTGTATGTTGGTGAATTGTTAATGAAGCATTGAAACATTCACTTTACCCCCAAGTTTTCAGTCGTTCTTCTTTATTTGGCTGGAGATCTTGGGCTAGTGGAATCCTGGTGCTCCATTACTTGATAAAGGGATTCTTGAACTAACAGGATCCACCCTTCTCCATAACTGCTTCTCCAATGAGTCCAAGTAATAGTTTCTGCTAAAAAACAAGACATGAACTGAAATCTTCCAAGTCAAGTTAAAAGTCTTAGGTCCAGAATCATGATCAGCTGGCTTGCTTGGAACCAACTTATTTTTTGTATCCTAATATCAGATGGTGTAGGGGTCATCTTGAGTATTGTGCTCTGTGATTCCATTATAAATCCATGGTCTTCTTGACAATAGTTGTTTGGCTGCCATCAAAATGGCATCAAAGCTGATCTTTCAAATACCCACAGAAACAAGAGACCAAGAACTGGTGCTTCGCAATAAGACAATCAAATTCATGCAGAAGGTCATTTGATAAGGAGCTTCTATTTGTTCTATTTTAGATTCAGCTTTTCCTCCACTTCTATTAAGACAACATTCTCCATGGATCCCCCATCAAATAATACTTGAATATGCTTTTGTACCAGATGTCATCATCATTCTGAAGGCGTCTATGCACTTCAACTCCACTTTAAATCTTGTCCTTTCAACAGAAATACCACTTCTCTCACATCTTCTGTTCTGGAGGAATGTTGACCACTTTAGACTTTTCAGAAGAATATGTAAATAGCAGCTTCATTGATTTGAGTGATACATGATGAAGACATGGGGCTTCCCTTATCCTTGTCTTCCACTTTGCACCACAGATCAGATATATTGACCAGATATGTAAATTAAGAGTTGAGATCTCGGAAATAGGTGATGGGGATGAAAGGCGTAGATTTTTTGTCATAGCACGCCACTACAGCAACCTGTACATCTTAATTTTTTCCATAATATCCTCAAGTTCTGCATTGTTCCTAGGCAAGCTCCATTAGCTCTGTTTTTTTGTCAGGGCAGAATGTGGTTGCTTTCATACCAACTTGTGCATGCAAAAAGAAGTCTGGGATAAAATCATCTGGCTTTATTCTCTATCTTCTGATGAGAATGGTGATAAAATAGCACTAAAGAAATAGAAAGAGGATAGTTGGACAAAGGAGGAAGAGTGATTTAGAAAGGGAAGAAGTCGAGAGAGGAGAGAAATGAACCTGAAAAGAAATTTTCCTCTCCAAATTTATTTTCATGATTACTAGCTTCTCATCTTTTTAGGATAGAGGAGTAAACAACTTATTAGAAAGAAATCCAGCAAATAAAAAAAAAAGAGTATAACATAGTTCTGTAAGATCTCCCAAATCAAGAGGAAAAAGGAGGATCACAATTTATCTTTTAAAATCATCTGAATCTAATAAATATAAAACTCAAAAAAGAAACTAGAAGTGACCGCCAGTTATTCCCTTGGAGATCCTTCTAATTAGAATTGATTAATGCTCATGTGAAGCCTAGAAAATCTCCATATAACCAATTGCATCAATAATGGTATCAAAGAAGTCCTTTTACAAGTTTTAAAGCACAATAGAGAGTGCATAAAATCGATATGTTTGACAATTCTGCTTAAGCATGTTTCTATTGGGAGGAACCAAAAAAACTGGATATGCAGTAATGTGAATTCAACATTCTATCTTGTTAATAGTGCCAACTTTGCCCCACTTTGATTCGACCATGGCATAAAATCACATTTTCACAATTGGGTAAATAAAACACCAAAACCTTAACCAATCTCATCTAAGTCTAGCAGAACTAGCCTCTATCATAATCAAGACTCCATAAGTAATTGCTCTGTAGTGTGATCAGACCTATAAAACTCACAAATAACATTACGAGGTGCTCCAATAGCATTTCAAAAACACGGGAGTTTCTAAGGTGAGTCAATGTTCCAGTCTTAAACCTAATTCCAACTTAAGTTAGGCCATGTCAAAAAAAAAAAAAAAAGACATCTCAAATACCATAGAACCTACCAACAGCAATACTGTGATTGTATTCATCGGACCTTACAGCTTACAATTCGTGCCTCTGAGATGAACAAAGTTCCTTATACCAGAATCTCTTATTTTCCCCTTCTCACCTAATTTCTTTTCAAGTCTAGAGAATTTTGAGCTTGCTTCTCCTTGTGGGAACAAAAAGAAACAATAATCAATTAAGTAGGTCTCCTACCTGCCCTACTCTTGCCTAAAGTAGCTTTGGCAAGGAGTTTAGCAACAAGTTTCAAAGGGTTCATGTCTGACTGACAACAGATCATAGATGGTGGTTCATAGCAGACCTCATTTTGATGGGAAAAAGCTAAGATGATAATGATGATGTTTATGAGGATGCTTGTAAGAAGGTCTAACAAAGCAAAAGTAATGCCAAACACACTCCAAAGGAGGACCGCCAATTGGCAATAAGGAGGAAATTAAACTGATTTTGATAAATATATAATAATATGCAATATTGATCCAACAAGATATGCCACACTTACATCAAGATTTCAAATGTGCATTAAAGTGTGCATTCCACTTCCAAGAGTCTAGATCCAATCAAGACATAATATTTGGATCTGTTTCTATCTTGAATCCTTCTTGTACAGGCAAACACACGAGTTATGACCACATCCCAAAAACTAAGAATTAATTCAGACATAGAAAAGTAAATGCCAAATGTTTTAAATTGACATAATCATAACAAGTTTATCTGGCATAACATTCTAGGCTTCTTATTACTCAGATGGTTATCCTCAGTTGAAAGGTAGGAATTTGAAAACAGCTTAATGCTTAAATTAAAGGATGAGAATAAAAATGCTCATGACTATAGAAGCCAAGAAAGAGCTTTCCATTCATTGATAGACCAAGATCACACATTCTTGGTAGGTTATCAACGACAAGCGACAAGGTTGCGCTAGTAAGTGCAAAATTAGAAAATTATATTTCTAAAAGATTCATAACTGGTAGGGTGTTCAATAGGACATGATCGGTCAGGAAAAAGTATGATACTTTCTTCGCGACCATGTGTGATTCCATAAATCAAACAACTAAATTTTATTATAGAACCAAGCAATCAACAGACAAAGAAGAAATAGAAAAGCTAGAGAAAGAAAGGAAGAAAAGGAATTGGTCAGGACCTGGAGGGTTCTGGGCTCCTGGGCCTCGCGGATGGCCTGGACGAGGGCGGCGGTGGCTAGGGCCTCGACGCTGCGGTTGCGGAGACAGGTGGCGGAGGAGCAGTCGCGGAAGAGCTGGAAGGCGTGGTCGGCGATGTCGTGGTCCAACTTCAGGAGGGACGCCACGTCCAGGATCTGGAGGTACGCGCGGAGGTGGTCGACGGAGACGAGCGGGCCGCCGGAGGGGTCGCCGGAAGAGGAGGAGGAGGAGCAGTCGAGGGCGCGCTCAAGCTCGGCGAGGTGGCCGGCGAAGGAGGAGGCGGAGCGGGCGAAGACGGGGGCGGGCTCGAGGGACCAGGTGGAGAAGGCGGTGATGAAGCCCGTGGGGTGGAAGGGATCGTCATCGTCATGTGGTTCTTGGTCTTCTTTATTGTTTTGTCGTCGTTGTTGTTCTTCTTCTTTTTCTCTTTCGGTCGTCGCCGGAGAAGGGGAAGAGAAGAGGAGGTCGGGGGTGACGAGGGGGAGGGGGTTGTCGAGGGCGCGGAGGAGGAAGAGTGGATGGGAGTGGAGGTGGCGCTCCTCCACCACGCGCCCGCACGAGCAGCACTCCGTCACCCACCGCCCCGCCGCCGTGGCGGCGCACCGCCCCTGCAACCCTGGGCAGTACGGGCACCGCACCATCCGCATCCTCTCTCTCTCCCTCCCGTCTCCACTGGGCTTTTTCCCCTTGTTTTCCCCACTTCGATACATTTAGGCCTTTTCTTGGCCCAATTCTCTCCCTCCCTCCCTCTCTCTCTCTCTCTCTCTCTCTCTCTCTCTCTCTCTCTCTCTCTGTCTCTGACCTGCTAACTTAATTAACTTAAAAATTAACAAAAGTAGGAGTATTTGATGGATGATTGTCATCAGTTTTCTAATACGATGACGGTTGAACAAGTATTATATTCTTCTTATGCAGTGCTTCTTATGCAGTGTCAAAATGGAAGGAATTTGTTGGGAGGATGCAACTTAGATAGGCTGGTTTTGTGTCAAGGGATAACCTATTTTAAACCCGTTTATTATTATTAAAACATTCAATCTGACTCCTTCCAACTGACCAAGCGAGTCCTAAGTTGAACATAATTTGGCTCTAGTTGGCTCGATCAGAATGGTAATGGTCAGCTAGAGCTAAGAGAAATAAGAACGAGGTTCGAGTTAAGTTGGGAAGAGAAAGACCAGATTACTCGAGTCTTTAATTTAATACGATCTGGAGATGCATCAATAAACTATACATCAGCTATAGGATGCTTTTCAGTACCTATGTCATAGCTGTATCTAATTTTTCCGAACAAAATATATACATGCATGCATGTACTTATACATACATATATAGATACATGTATACACACACGCATATATATATATATATATATATATAGTTTTGGAAATATATGAGGAAATTCTATTGTCCAATATAGATCTGATCGGATCTAAATAGAGATTTGCATGAGCATAGCGGAGTCTAGGTCTGTATATATGAATATATGTATAAGAAATCAGACACAATGCATGAGGGTACTATGACGTTTTTTCTCACAGGGTAGGAGGAGATGGAGAGTATGATGCAACCAGTTTTAGTGGTTTATTTTTTAACCCATAGTCGAGGCTTGAAAGATACAATAAAATCTAGAATGGTTCCCTCATCAATCTACGAGGTTTTGGATCTCATTATATAAACAGATATTGGTTACATGATAAGTATACAGATCCCATAACAACCTCTATTAGATAATGTCTGTTACCATAACAACTTCTATCAGATCCCATAGCCTAGCAGCAATATCTTCTGGTTTAACTGATTAACAGGTTGGAGTCTTCTGGTTCTGCTGGATGAGCTTTATCCTTTACACGCCCCTGCAAGTTCAACGGTGGAGGAACAACGTTGAGCTTGGATCTTAAGCAGAAAGATATGGTGGTGTTAGATGTATGCCCTAGAAGCCAATCTGGCAGACACATTATTAATTTCTTGGACGATTCATAGACACATAAACAATATGAATGAAAAGATGCCCATTTATTATTCAATAATAATAAAGTCAAGTACAAATTTATGTCCCAGAATTAATAATGTGTCTGCCAGATTGGCTTCTAGGACATACATTTAACAATCTCCCACTTGCACTAAAGCCAATCAGACATATATCTAAGTTCCATTTTCTCAAGGTGGGCTTCAGTCTTCTGCTGATTTAACTGCTTAGTGAGCGGGTCCGCCACGTTGTCCGTGGAGTCTACTCTCTACACCTCGACATATTTCTTCAGGTAGTCGCGTATGAGGTGAAAGCGCCGCTCTATGTGCTTGGACTTCTGATGAGACCTAGGCTCCTTAGCAAGAGCTATGGCGCCATTATTATCGCAGTAGAGTGTGATGGCATCTGATGGCATTACATCTAGCTCTGCAATGAATTTCTTGAACCAGAAGGCTTCCTTTGCAGCTTCAGAGACGGCGATATACTCAGCTTCCATGGTAGAATCAGCAATGATCGGTTGTTTGGAACTCTTCCAATTTACCGTACCACCATTGCACAAGAACACATATCCAGATGTAGACTTTCTATCGTCAATATCAGTCATGAAGTCTGAATCTGTGTATCCTTCTACCTTTAACTCTGATGATCCTCCAAAAACCAAGAACAAATCTTTAGTTCTTCTTAAGTACTTAAGATGTTCTTCACAGCTGTCCAGTGCTCTTCGCCTGGATTCGACTGATATCTGCTAGTGACACTCACAGCAAGGGCTATATCAGGTCGTGTACACAGCATGGCATACATGAGGCTCCCTATTGCCGAAGCATAAGGAATCTTGCTCATGCGTTGTATCTCTTCATATGTGTTGGGGCACATCTTCTTGGAGAGATGAATCCCATGCCTTAGGGGTAATAGACCCCTCTTGGAGTTTTCCATACTGAACCTCTTCAGTACCTCCTCTATGTACATTTTCTGTGATAGGCCAAGCAACCTCTTAGATCTATCTCTATAGACCTTAATCCCCAAAATATAGGATGCTTCCCTAAGGTCTTTCATGGAGAACTCTTTTGACAACCAGACCTTGACCGAGGTTAGCATGGAAATATCATTCCCTATTAGGAGGATGTCATCCACGTACAGTACGAGAAACACGACAGCACTCCCACTAACCTTCTTATAAACACACGGTTCCTCTTCGTTCTTGATGAAATCAAACGATTTGATCGCATCATTGAAACGAGTGTTCCAACTCCGAGATGCTTGCTTTAGTCCATAGATGGACCTTTGCAGCTTGCAAACCTTGTGATCTTCATCACTGGAAGTGAAACCCAAAGGCTGCTTCATATAGATATCTTCATCAAGATATCCACTCAGGAAAGCAGTTTTCACATCCATCTGCCATATTTCATAATCATGAAATGCTGCAATGACAAGCAATGTTCGAATGGATTTTAGCATGGCTACAGGTGAAAAGGTCTCCTGATAATCAATGCCTTCGTGCTGACTATACCCTTTCGCCACTAGCCTTGCCTTATAGGTCTCTACCTTTTCATCCGAACCTATTTTTCTTTTGTAGATCCATTTACATCCAATAGGTACTATACCTTCTGGTGGATCTACTAAAGTCCAGACTTGGTTGGAATACATGGAGTCTATCTCTGACTTCATGGCTTCCAGCCATTTCTCGGAATCAATATCAGATATCGCCTCGTTGTAGGTATTGGGATCCTGTACATGTTCCCTATCTCCCATGAGAAACATTTCCTCGGTGTCCTCTACTAGTATACCTATGTATCTATCGGGAGGATGGGAGACCCTACTAGATCTACGAGGTGGAAGAGGTACTACGTGTACTGGCTCTGTGTGAATAGGTTCTATAGGATCCATGACTCGTTGCTTTTCAGAGACTCTCTCTTCAAGCTCAATTTTTCTCCCACTGCCTCTATCAAGGATAAACTGTTTTTCCAAGAAGACGGCATGTCGGCTCACAAACACATTGTGATCCTCTGAGACGTAAAAATTGTATCCTAATGACTCTTTAGGATATCCTATAAAACGAGCACTTATGGTCCTAGGCTCTAACTTGTCCGCCTGCATTCTCTTGACATGGGCCGGACATCCCCAAATCTTGATGTGACCAAGACTCGGTTTCTTACCATGCCATATCTCATACGGTGTGGTAGGAACGGATTTAGAGGGAACTCTATTCAATAAATAAATTGCGGATAATAAGGCATCTCCCCAAAGAAACATAGGTAGATCAGTGAAGCTTGTTCGTCCTTTCCTGTCTAACTAAAAATATGCTAAACAGATCGTTGTTAGAACCGACAAACAAAGTTTAAATTTAATTTTACTCTTACCTTTCCTACTCGAAAAATAGCGGTTGTAAGAGATCGATCCACAGGGAGGCGATTGGAGTTGCATAAAAAATAGAACGTTCACTCGGTTTTGAAATCGATTTTTGAATAATAAAAGAAAAACATTACTTCGGGGCTGTGGAATGATTCTCTAGTCTATTAGAGAATATATTTTCTATTCGAAAAATAAACAAAGAAAAGAAAGAAAACTTTGTAATTGAGAATGTAATGCAGAGTAGCGGTCAAGCAGCAAAGGAAAATATTTAAATAAGATTTTCAGTACAAATAAAATAAATTGCGGGAATTAAACTGAAACTTAGAACATAGATTGCATAAAAGAAAATTGATGGATTTCATAAAAAGAAAACTGATTACAAATAAAAGTGGAGATTAGAGGCCTAATACTCCCCTATTTTGCAAATAAAATAAAGAAAAGAGAACAAAGAAAAAAAAAATCACTTCTCTTTCTCTCCCACTCCCACGGTGGACTTCCAACATAAAATAATTTTTTTATGTTCTTCTTCTTCCCAAGAACAGAGCACTTGCTCTGTTTCTTCTTCTCAACACCCAGCCGACTCCTCTCTTGGCCTCCACCTCCAACCGAGCTCTCCTTCTCCTCCGACTCTCAGCCTTAACCCCCAACCGAGCACGTCTTCTCCTCCCTTCTCTCTGTTTCTTGGCCTCCACCCAGCTCTCTTTCTCCTTCGACTCCCCCCCTCTCCTTGCCGACCTCCTTCCTTCTTATAGTTGGACGAAGGCTGGGAGAAGCGGATCCGGGCGCTGAAATCGAGCGCGGGAGGCTAGGGATGCTGCGAGATCGACGGGATGACGGCATGGAAGCGGAAGGTGGGGACGGTCTTGCTTCTTTGGGCCACGGATGCGGGATCGCCGGTGATTGCGGAAGGAAGGGGAGGACGGACGCAGGATGCTGTCGCGGAAGGAAGGAGGCTCGCGTGGATGCTGGGAATCCGTTGCTGTGGCGTTGATGGGAGGCGGATCATCCGGGATCGTACGCGGAAGAGGAAGGATGCTGGGGCTTCCTTCTTTGGGTGCCGGATTGGAAGCTGGATCGACGGGGAGGAGGATCCGTGGATGATGAGCGCGGAGGAGGAGGCTGGGATCTTCCTTGCTTTGAGGGAGATGAATGCGGTGATCACGGCTTGAAATCAGAAGGGAGGAGACGCACGTGGGCGATGCTGGGATTTGCTTCCTATTTCCTTCTTCTGGCGTTGCTGGGATCTCGGCTTGCAAATGGGATTCGCTGGGAGAAGCTTGGACGCGGCTGCTTGCTGGCACGACGCGGATGGAAGGTGGGGACGCGGATCCGAGCTGCACTTGAAACGGGCGGAAGAGATGGGACGGATGCCACGGCTGGGATCACGGAAGAGGAAGGGTGCTGGCTGCGTTCGATCGAGCGCTTGGATCTCGCCATGGGTCATGTGCCGGTTTCTGTAATGGAATTGAATTTTGGAAGAAGATCTGGGCCTTTCTTTGCCCTCCTGAGAGGGAGCTGGGAGACACCAAGTTCCGTCCAATTAGTCATATGGATAATAATAAAAAATAGTATGATATGAAATTTGGCTTGTAGACGGATGGACTTAGTTCGTCACGGGTCTTCTATTCTGACTGGAGGTCAATTTCAAGTCTTTCAAGTCATGGGTCACCTAGCACCTCATAGTTATGATATGGCCAAATTAGATTTTTCCAAAATTCTTTCCCAAAAGCACAGAAAAATTGGACCCGATTCGGACCCGACTCTGACTCGGACCCGACCCGATCTTCAACCGGGTCGGATCTGGGAAGGGATCCTTTTTTAGTCAAATTTGTACTCAATGTGCATTTTATCTCTAATTTATGAAAATCTGTGCCAAACCCAAATATAATATTAATCTAGTGAATTTATCATTATCGGTTAGCAATAATACTAATTTAGGTGACATGTAGGTCGCACTTTTGTGCTCTCATCACACCCCCCAACCAGCTTATTGCTAGTCTCTAGCAATTTAGTGCGAAAATGATAAAATGAGAGTGCAAAAGTGTAATTTATTATTTAAAAATAGTAAGATAAATACTCATTTTCATAGAGCATTACGATTGCACTTAGCACGTGCAACAAGCCTTTAAACCCCTAGGTTACCCTAGTGGACGAGTGTTGTCTCGTGAGGGTTTGCAGTGAAGTTACCCACAAACTTCAATCCCAAAATAAAATTTATTTTATGAAATGAAAGTCTAATTTCAAGTACATAACTGATAATAATTTCAAAAGCACACAAGGTTTTAATTACTAAGTAGCCCAAATTCTAGGTTAGTATGCAATTTAAGTTGAAGTCATTAAGTTTTCCGTTAGGAAGTTGTAAAACTTATTTATACTTGAGTGCTCAGTGAAGTTTGGACCATGCACAAGCTAAGGTTTTGGATCTCCAAAATATCGCTAATATTAGTAGTTTCCAAGAATTGGTCGGACAAGACCTATTTGCTGATTCAAAATCATCTTTTCTGCAGGATTTCGAGAGCTGTGGATGTTTACTTTAATACCTCATGGGCTTTATATGTAATATTCCAGTTTACTCGAATTTTTACAATGACGGCTTTCACACTATTGTCTTTTTTAAGGTCAATATACATTTTTTTGTTTTTCATTTTTTTTTCTTCTCTCTTTTTTTTCTTTTTTTTTCTTTTTCTTTTTTTTTTGAAAGAGAAATGATAATGTATATATTGTGCACTTTTACTCCTGTGATGATTCCTCCATGTAGCGAGCAATTAGTCGACAATTTCCACACCAGTTGGCATGAGATGTCGGGCATCAAGACTCCCCTACGGACCTATGCTCGGGTTCCTCATCACAAGCCCGCTGACCTTTGACAATAGGTAGCCCTTTTCGATGTACCTGACTAAATCCACCTTTTTTTTTTTTTTGGATCAGAAAAAGATGGTTCATCAGGATTCGAGGTTGCTACCATATTCTCAACACAATGTCGAACCTATACCTTAGAAAATGCAGGCCAGATGTGTTGTGAAATTCAAAGCACTAATTAGCTTACAACTCACTAAAAGGAACTTAATAAAAAGAACTCACTTTGCACTATTTCCAACTAGTCATTGGGCTCTTAGATTTTATATACCTTGTGTGTTGTATATTTTTTTTTATTTTAACTAAAAACTTTTTTTTTATTTTTATAAAATTCCAAATGCTTAAAAATACCCCCAAACCTATATCTAACATTGTCCTCAATATTAAAGAAAATTTAAAGCAGTAAGAGGACAGAGGAGAGGTTACCTGATATGGGTGGGTAAATTGAAAATTGGGGCAAAATCCCCCAAACCTGCATGTTAGTAATTTTTTTTTTTTATAGAAGATATTTATATGTTGGGTTGCCTCCCAAGAGCGCTAAGTTTTATGTCTTCAGCCAGACAAAATGTAAATCTCCTTTTTTTTCAACCATTATCTAAGAATGGTTTTGGAAGAGTCCGATGAAGAACAGTCGGCTGATGACGATCTATGCTCCTAAGGGGAACAGAACTAAGAGGCGCATGCTTGACCCCTTCCTCGGAATGGGCAAGGTAAGCTTCTAAAGGGTCCTTATTATAAGTTTGTAAGAAAGTCTCCTGAACCAGACTTTCAATCATGTCAACTTCATTGATTTCTTTGTCGTCTGGTAGTTGTTTACTTATGTTGAAGACATTAAGCTCGACTTTCATGTTGCCAAAAGATAACTTCAGCATCCTATTTCGACAGTTGATCACCGCATTTGCTGTGGCTAAGAAAGGTCTACCTAAAATTATAGGTGTGTGACTGTCTGGATGTATTGCAGGTTCAGTCTCAAGGATAACGAAGTCCATAGGATAGTAAAACTCATTTACTTTCACTATTACATCCTCTACAATCCCCTTGGGGTACTTCACTGTCCTATCTGCTAAGGAAAGGATAATATTTGTAGGCTTTAATTCTCCCAAACCTAATTTTTGGTACACATAGTAGGGAAGTAGGTTTACACTGGCTCCTAAATCTAATAGAGCTCTTTGGATGATCGTCTCTCCTATTTTTATTTCAATAGTTGGGCAACCAGGGTCTTTGAATTTCGGGGCAATCTGTTGTTGAATGAGAGATGAGGCTTGTGCAGCCATAACAGCTTGCCTAGGAATACTGGTTTTTCTTTTGACCGTGGTGAGGTCTTTCAAGAATTTTGTATAGGAGGGAATTTGTCTTATGGCATCGAGAAAAGGTATATTTATTTGAACAGTTTTAAAGACTTCCATGATTTCATCAAAGTTAGATTGTTTCTTGGAGTCCCGAAGTCTACTGGGAAAGGGAACCTTGGGTTTGTATGTTTTTATGGGTTCTTCCCTTTTTTCCGGTTTGTCCTGTTCTTGACCCTTCTTCTGAATAGGGTTCTTATCGGATTCAGTTTTATTTTCCTTTTCGTGTTCAGGAAGTTAGACTTTATTGTCCACTTGCTTGCCAGACCTTAAAGTGGTAATTGCCTGGACTTCATAGGTCGGATTTCCATTAGAATTGATTTGATGCTGACCTATCTGACCTTGATTTTGTTGTCTACTAGGGTTAGGCACTGGTTGACTAGGTAGTTCACCTTTCTTCCTATCCCCTAGAGAGTTAGCTATTTGGCTCAGACTAACCTCAAGTTTTGCAATTGCTTGTGCATGGAATTGGTTAGTCTGGGCTTGGGCTGTATTGGTCTGTTGTTGTTGCTTGATAAAATCTTGTTGTTGTTTCATCATATTAGCCATCATGGTTTCTAATTGTGAAGGTTGCTGTGGAATAGGGGCATTATAAGGAGGTACAGATGGAACCAAAGGTTGGTTCATTTGTGGTGGACCTATCCTGGGGAAGTTGTTTTGAAAACCTGGTGGACCACTTTGATGCTGAATAGGTTCATTTTGCTTGTATGAGAAATTTAGGTGGAACCTATTATCAGGGTGGTAAACTGGGCTGAACGAGTTGGGAGTGGGCTTCTTAAAGGCACTATATGAATTTAGAGCATTTGCTTGCTCGGCCTTTATGATGGGCAGATTAGGGCAGCACTCCACTAGATGCTCCGGACTGTTACACAAGACACACAAACTATATGACTCGTGTTCCACTTTCATGATGGGATTTGACTCTTTGTATGAACTCGAACTAGTGGAAACAGTAAAAGCATCAAACTTTTTACTTAAATTGTTCATCCCATTCACTAGGTTGGACATAACATTTTTGAGTTCTGGGTCTGTTTTCATTTCATAATTACCTGGTTTTCTAGACCCGAACTCATCTTTATTTACTTCCTCACCATAGCTACTCCAATTTTGGGCGTTCTCGGCTAAGTCAACAAGAAATTCATAGGCTTGATCCAGGGTTTGGTTCATGAACCTACCCTTGTGCATGGACTCAATCATGTTTCTATGTGCCGGAGTTAGTCCTTTGTAAAAGAAATGTACTAGATCAGCCTTGTCAAGCCCATGGTGCGGGCACTTGACTAACAGATCATGGAATCTTTCCCAAAGTTGGAAAAATTCCTCCTCAGATTTTTCTCTAAAAGTTCTGATGGCATCCTTAATTTTTTCAGTTTTTACCATGGGATAGAACTTAGCCATGAACTTCCTAGACAACTGTTCCCATGATGTGATGGAATTTGAAGCAAGGGAATACAACCATGCAGCAGCACGATCTTCTAAAGTCATGGGAAACAATCTTAATTTAATACCCTCTTCATCTAAGTTTTGATTTCTAAATGTTTGACAGATTGTCAAAAACTTGTTTAGATGAATATAGGGTTGTTCACTGATGACCAAAGATTGATTTAAAGATTGATTTTGATGATCACAAAACCTTGAAGTATAAATACTAATGTTTGTGTTGCAAGAAGAAAGATTATTTATTTTGCAAGGAACATAGCAAGTTGGAAGAATTCAAGAAAGCCTCCAAAGCTCTCAAGAAAAGTTAGAAGAAAGCCACACCTCATTGGCCCAAGATTCAAGTTCAAAGGCTTCAATTTAGAAGAGCAAGTTTTAAGAAAAATTCAAAGGAAAGGCACTCGAGTCGACTCCTACAGTTCCGAGTCGACTCCAAGGAGCAACAGACAGCCGCACAGAAAGATTCATCTCAGAACCTGTCAACGAGTCGACTCCTGAAGAGCGCGAGTCGACTCCGATGCTTGCCGAGTCGACTCCAGGGTAGTACGAGTCGACTCCAGGGAGTCACAGACAGAAAGACAGAGAAGTTATTTTGGACCCTGAGAGCCGAGTCGACTCCGGAGGAACTCGAGTCGACTCCGATGGTTGGCAGGTCGACTCCAAAGGAAGCGAGAGTCGACTCCCAGTGTGATACAAAGCAAAAGTCAGAGAGCAACTTTCGGACACTGAGAGCCGAGTCGACTCCCGCAAAATCCGAGTCGACTCCGAGGCAGCGCAACCCCAAAGACAGAAGACGGTATTTTCGACTCTGAGAGGCGAGTCGACTCCAAGACAGTTCGAGTCGACTCCAAGGCAACGCGACCCCAAAAGACAGAAGACTGTTTTTGGATACTGAGGGCCGAGTCGACTCCGAGACAGTTCGAGTCGACTCCAAGACTGCACGAGCCAAAAGACAGAAGATCGGGAGTTCGGCCTCTGAGCGCCGAGTCGACTCCCAGAATTCACGAGTCGACTCGAGTGAGCCAAGTTGAAGAATACATCTATGGATTCCTTGGGATGAGCCGACTCCAAAAGTGCAAGGTCAGCTCCAGATTTTGGGGAGTCGACTCCCAGTCGAGAAGACCACTTCAATTCAAATCTGGAACAGTTGCCGAGCCGACTCCAGAAAAGCATGAGTCGACTCCTGCTACAGCCGAGTCGACTCCAGATCGCGCGAGTCGACTCCGAGCCCAACGGATACATTGTCAGAATGTGCAGACGGGTCATAACGGCTCTATTTTTGTCTCTAAAGGCTAGTTTTTGTTTCCACGCCACCAAAAGCTATAAAATCAAGAGGAGAGCTAGGGGAGAAGGTATGGAAGTGGGAGAGAACATTTAGAGAAGAGATCTCAAAGAGATTACAAGAAAAATCCTCCATAAGCACAAAAGGGCCATCCAAAGCGAAATAGAGAGAAGAAGAGCATCCAAGTGAATCCCAAAGCTTCCTCTCCATCCGTGTGCTGCCTCCGTGATCCTCTACTTCGTGCCAAATCAGAAGAGGGTCAAGTAAAGAAGAAGCCGAGATCCTTCATCTTCAAAACTCGTTTGAGGGCTTCTCTTTACTCTACTTGTTTATATTGTTACATTTGCTTGTTTAAGAAGCTTTGATTTGTTTTAAACCTTTGTTTTAATATCTTGTAACTTGATTCAATCAAGGGATTGAATCAAGGGGTTAAGGTTTGTTGGTGAGCCAAAGGGAAAACCAACGGTGTAAGGTTGTGGTTGGTGAGCCTGTGGGAAAACCAACTGGGTTTGATTGTGAACCCGAGAAAACAATCGGTTGGTTCTAGTCGGTGAGCCTGTGAAAACCGACCGAGTTCGTTGTTATCTCGCAAAACAACAAGTTGGGTTGTGAGCTTGTAAAACAACCGGCTGTAATCTGTAGGATTATAGTGGAATTCCCAAGAGGTCTTGGAGAGTGGATGTAGGTGCTGGGGTGCACCGAACCACTATATATTTGTTGTGTTTGTGATGCTTTTTGTCATTGTCTAACTTGCTTACTTAGATATATTGCTTGCTTAACTCTTATCTACGCATCCCTTAGTTGCAAGCATACTCAATTTACTTAATCAAGTCCCATTCAATAAATCATACTGTTGCTAAGTTTAAATTCCACTGCGCATCTATACAACTTAGCATAATTAATTGAAAAGTCTTAGAAGTAGTTTAAAAGTTTTAAAAGACCCAATTCACCCCCCCTCTTGGGTTGTATCTACTGGGCAACAAGTGGTATCAGAGCAGGTGCTCAAATATTATTTGTAGTCTTAACCGACTAGAGCCAAAGATCATGACAACCCCAGATAACGTATTACTTGCTGAGGGACTTTCCACAAACAGACCTCCACTGTTTGATGGATCTAACTATATTCAATGGAAAGCCAGAATGAAAATCTTTACTCAATCACAAAACTATGAGTTATGGAATGTCATAACAAATGGCCTACACACACCCACGAAATTAATTGAAAGTATGTTCGATAAAAATTTGGCTGAACTAAATGCTAAGGCTATGAACCTTCTCTACTGTGCATTTAATAAAAATATTTTCAACCAAATTTGTATATGTTCATCTGCCAAACAAATATGGGATACTCTTGAAGCAACTTATGATATTTCCGAAGAACCCCATGTTAGTTTACTTGAGGATAATTGCAAGACTAATATTGAGCATGCAGGAAACACTCTAAATCAGGAAGAAAGATTCAAAAGCTTCCTAAAGACAAAGAAGAAGAGGAAGCTAGAAGAAAGGAAGAAAGAGATAAAAAGGAAGAAAGCCTTGACCAAGAAAGAGTCAAGCAAGAAATTAAAAGTTAGGAGCAACAATGATGATATTCGCTCCAAGGAACTACAAGAGGTAACTAACTCGTGCTTTATGGCACAAGAAGACAAGGTAAAATCTGAATCTACTCTTACCTCAAATGATTTTCAAGAAGAATTCTCTTATGATGAATTATTAAATGTTTTTCATGATTTGTATGGTGAATGTAGAAAATTAGCTGTGAAGAATAAAAATCTTAAGAAACTAAATCTGAAAATTTCAAAAGAAAGAAATTCTAATGATGAAATACAAGATAAACTAAATTCTGAAAATAAAATTTTAAGGTTAAATTCAGAACAATTAATTCAGAAAAATCAGAATTTAATTAAAGAAAATCAAAACTTAAGTAAAGAAATTAACCAATTGAAGTCTTTTATTAACAAATTTACTGTAAGTTCAGAAAGATTAAAAATGATGTTTGAAAGCCAACATGCTGATTTTGATAAATCAAAATTTGGCTTAACTCCTTCACTTAGCAATGAATCCCTAAAGAAAAAGGTTATCAATTCACCAAGCAAACCATTAAATAAGATAACTTATTTCAAACATGAAAAGAATGAGCATAACAACTTTTTCCATCGTTCTAACACAATTAAATCAAATGGTAAAGTTATTACTATTAAACAGATTTGGGTTCCAAAAGGAACCATATGTCCTAACTCTCAAGAACCCAAGCAAGCTTGGGTACCCAAAATGAAAATATGAGGATGTAGACATAGGTGTGCCAAGATACCCATGGAACAAAAGAAACTTATAATATACTTATGAAAAGTTATTAACAAAAATAATAATAATGAAATCAGTAATCCTTGCATCTCATCATTATTTTTGCTTTAGTATTTGATATGAATTGCTAATATTGATCAATTTTGTGATATAGAAAATACTTTTGGAAATATAATCAAATCATTTCATTTTATAGTATACTTTACTCACTATTGGATAAGTTGCTAAATGATTAATCAATTTATTAAGATTAACTCTATGAATTCTCTATATGCTTGATTGAGAGTTTTTATCCATGATATTATTGTTTATTGATCATAGATATGATAATGTGTACTTGGTGTGCTTTTGAATATATGCACTATGAATACCAAGATTAAAGAAACCATCCTTGGCATATAAAATCAACTCATGCTAGTATGTACTTAATCTCAAAAGACCTTGTCATTGACTTACTTAGATTATCTTCTGAAAGGTCAAAATTTGCTATGCATGCTAACCAAGGAAACAAACAAGAATCAATTTCTAAATCTAAAGATGTTATTTCCATCACTAAGTTTTCAAAAGCTTATATTGGATTTGTTCTTGGCAAATAAAATTAAAGTATTTTCTGTATTTGCTAAATCTTGTAAAAGTATTTCAAATGAAAAAGGTTTCCAAACTGTGAAGATAAAGAGTTCAAGGCACAATGTTGAAAACCAAAATCCTGATAAAGTTTATACAGAAAATAATATTAAATCTAATTATTTCAGCACTAAGGACACCATAAGTAAAATAGTGTTAATGGAACTCTTGAAGAAATGAAAAAGACAATGGTGTATGATAGTCTACTTAAATGATTTCTGTTAAAAGCTATCATCACTGCTTGTCATACATATGATTTCTATTATATCTATTTTTGATGAAAACTCCTTTTGATCTTCTGAAAAATAGAAAATAAACTATTGCATATCTTTCATATTTTTCAGTCGTACATGTTATGCTTGATATGTTCTTATGAAAATAATGCCAAATCTGATAGAGATATGTCTATCCTTGGATATCATTCATCAAGCAATGCATATAGAATATTCAATGAAAAGATTTTAGTTGCAGAAATATCAAGTCATTTTATTCTTTATGAGACTAATGATTTATTATCAAGATACTAAAATCAAATTATATATGTATATGGTTAATCTTTTACATATAACAATCTGAAAACATGTTAATAATTAGAACCAAATTGAGTTTTTCAGAAATGCACTTAATGAAGAAAAATTGATGACCACTAAAAGACTAAATCAAGAAAAGATGAAATAGATCTTGATGAAATTCTTGCATGATTAGAAGTAAAGATCACCATTATCATCTGCTTGCCTTATGAGCTTTATATTCTGTCAAATGAATGTGTAGAATACACTCCTATATGGTTATTTCATTAAAAAGGGATCTATGTAAAATAACCACCTTATTTGAAAACATTCATTACAAATATGATAAAGCAATTTGTGATTTGGAACAAGCATCAAAAGCATGATAGAATAATTATTTTATCATATACCTAATAGACCAGATTGTGTGATCATTATGTGCCCTTGTGCAAGACTTCAATCTAACTCTAATGAATCATAATTTATTGATAACAAATGAATCATAATCTGAATTTTGATAGAAATAATTGTTTAAGGCAATTTGATCAAAACTTAGCTAGCATGCCTTATTGATAATTATCTTAAGCAAATAGAATCTAAGCTAAATTGATGTTGAAAATAAGAAATTAATTTGACCTTGATGAATCTTCCTATTGCTTCACATGCCTGTCCTTGAACAGTCTTGGTTAATGAAACTATCTCTTTAGTTCAAGTGACATATGTTTGCTTATATTTAGGCAATCTCTTGAGTAAAGTGACTCAACATTCAATTATCATCATATCTTAGGTTGAGTTACCTAGTTAAGAAATATGCTATATGAATGTTTTGTATCTTGAAGAAACTAATAACTTCTTTCAAGAAAGAAAAGAATTTTGTTAATAATGCAGGATCCTTGAGCAAGAAAATGAGAGATTTTAACTTGAAGGATATCTCCACGTAAGATACAATAAACATTCTCATGCAAACAAGAGAGAGGACCTTCTTCAGCCAAAAGTTCATACATAAGAAATCTAGTAGGTATTTGACTGAAGAATGCAGAATGGATTGGTAATTCTAGATACCTTTCTCATAAATTAATTGAGCAAAGTCAATAACTTAAATCTTAGTGTGGCATGGTTAAAATATTTAATTATTAATTCCTTGATATCATGTCTATATATGTATTCATTGACTTATGCTTTCAGAAATTGATTCATGGTTTGCTTAAATTAAAATGCTCCTTTGCCTATATCATAACCATGAAATACACAAGTATATGCTTAAAATGCTGATTTAAATTAACTTGTGAGAAGCTATGAATTCTTGAGTAAAATGAAAATGTTATTTGCATGATATACCTCTATATAATACATGAGATTATTTCTTTATTCTGATCCTTCATCTTAAGAAAAATCAAAACAAGCATAATATATTTGGCACATTTATGAGACTTGTGAAAGGGATAAAATCCGTAATTAATTACACCTAAACAGGAAGAGTTTGAAGTGAACATTTTAACCTTTCTATATTGCTCATCATAGGGATGGTGCCAATGGGGAGGCTAGTGGTAGTACCCGGCACTATTTGACCCAACTATTCGGTGTAGGGTATATTAGGGACGGCACAAGAGGGAGGCTAGTGGTAGTACCTCGTGCCCCTTCCAACTCCACCGGATAGGGAGCAAATAGAGTATGGAGCATAAGAAAGTAAAAATGAAAGACAAAGTAAATGAAAGTATATAAGAAGAATCAAGTCAAATTTTTAATCACTTGAAAACATATTTTAAGGATGAAATCAGTGCAAAATTATATTTAAATAGGGAGAGTTTATTTGAAAAGAATTGATTTTGATCCTTGACATGCTTTTTCTTAATATTTTAATGCATGACTTAACACATGATACATTTTGCATATGGCATGATGTTCTGAATTATGGATTCTCAATATTTTGTAATGTTCCATGCTTGGATAATTTGATTGAATGTTTGAAATACTGTATGAAGTTATTTTATGGTATTATTGAAAAGAAATATTAGATTTGTCGTTCACAATCATTTTTTGAAATCTGAAAGTTGAATAAATTTGTAAAAAGGAGAAGAGAAGTATATCTCTATTTAGGCAAAATGAATTGATTTTGTTTTATCTTTCAACTTGCCTAATTTTGGTATATGATGTTCTAATTCATACCAAAACTCAACATAAATACAAATATTCTGAATATGCGCTTATATGCTTGAAATATGTGTTTTCAATCGTAATGATTTAAGATGAGCTACAATGTGGAAGATACATATCTCAAATTATGATTTTGAAAGCCTCTATTGAAAATCCTTATGTAATTCAGAATCTGATTTTGTATAAAAGCTTAAACTCAATATGATTTCTAAATAAATTCTTAATGTAAGAAAAACAGAATTAATTTTGATGCCTTGGTTGATTGCTCCGATACGCATCCGAAACATATCATCTCTTATCTTTAAAGTGTACTAATATTGGTCCAAATGATGTGTCTTTCAATGATCTTAATTGCAAACAAATATTTTTAAATATATGATTTTATTTTGATATTAAAAAGATTTATTGTGCTTCATGTATACATTGCTGAAAAACTATGATTAAGAAATTGAGTTCTATAACTATATATACTTCAATGATCATCTATATATTTTTCTCTCTCCTACATTATTAAAGACTTCCATCAAAATATATATATATATATATATATTATTAAAAGAGTGAATGATCTTAAGTCTAGAAACATTTCAGCTCACTCAAATGATTCTTAAAAAAAAGTGTAAATGCTTTTGAAAGAATTTGAGCTTCAAATGAATCATTTTCTAATTAATATTTCAGTACATTTTCTCAAAAATAAAGAGGAATGCATCTTTTGAGGGGGAGCTTTAGATATTCAGTATCTTATCCTAAAAATTACTTTAATTTGATGCATACCTTGATTTTTATGGATTGATTTTGATGAACCTCCTTATATGGCAAGACTTGCTTTAATTATAAGTTTATACCTTGAGATGAGTTCTATAAAGGTTGTCTTATCTCAAACCTTGAGTCTTATGAAAATACGCTGAAACTTATAGAAAATATATTTTTTTTGAGATTGACAATGTTATTGAACATTATCTTCAAATTCTAAACTCTTAAATGGAATGATCAATTGAGGGGGAGAAAGAAAATTTCAGAAGGAGAGGTCTTATGGAACTTAATCACATAAATCTATAACTAAAGGAGAGAGAAAGAATACTAAATGAAAAGTGATCCTAATACTCTCCAATATGTATCATCTGAAATTTAAATCTGAAAATCTTTATGATACACCTTGAGGCTTGTTATTTGGTTAATATATCTTATGCATAAATCATGAACCAAATTGCAATTCAAACAGTTGATCTTAAGAGCCTCTAACTTAATGACAAAAGGAGAGAATAATGTGTTGAATGTTCTTGAGTATCTCTTAGAAAACCTATTTTTGGAATTTACTAATGAGTTCTTATTGGCTTGTTCTTTAGAACTTCAATTTTTATGCCAATTCATTATTATATGTACCAAATTGTGCTTATTTTCTAAAGGAATAAAAGAAAGTCTTTAAAAGAGCTCTAAGATGTATCAAAAATTGCATGAATCCATATTTTGGTATTTGTGCCCCAATGCTCTTATTATCATAAAAGAACTTTGAAGTCATTAAGAATTAATGATCCAACATGATGATATGTTTTTCAAGTATATAAGTTTTGATCTTATACTCTTTTTTATAGTGGTTCGGAGCTAACCCTTGAAAATTAATTAAATTGCTCTCATGTTGATAAAATACTTAATATTTTGGGCAAAAGTTCTTAAATGAACAAGCTTTCATACTTATTATTGAAGAGAGGTTAGATTTCCATTCGTGCTTTCTTTGAATATCATTCGTGGTACTTCTTGAATTAACTTAAGAAAGATTCCACCTACACTTGATTTGAAAACTATCTTTGGAATCACATTCGATGTGTTCTGCTCTGAAATTATCTTAATTGGCTCTGATCTATGCTCATTAATCTTATTCTAACGTTATTGCCTTGAGTTATATGATTCATATCCTTGCAATAATTTGACATGCAAATCAGAGTACAATATTTGAGTATTCTTATCTTTGTGCTTAATGTTTCACAATCTTTTTGATGTTGTCAAAAAGGGGGAGAAATATCTAAGTATATGCTCATAATGCTGATTATGTTAAGTTGAGTAAATCTAAAGCATTATCATGAAGTATATTTTAAAGATATATATTTTCTACTTCAAACAACTTAGCTATGCATTACTTCTAGAACACAATATATTGCATATACTCCAAGTTTTGTCATCATCAAAAAGGGGGAGACTGATGACCCAAAGATTGATTTAAAGATTGATTTTGATGATCACAAAACCTTGAAGTATAAATACTAATGTTTGTGTTGCAAGAAGAAAGATTATTTATTTTGCAAGGAACATAGCAAGTTGGAAGAATTCAAGAAGGCCTCCAAAGCTCTCAAGAAAAGTTAGAAGAAAGCCACACCTCATTGGCCCAAGATTCAAGTTCAAAGGCTTCAATTTAGAAGAGCAAGTTTTAAGAAAAATTCAAAGGAAAGGCACTCGAGTCGACTCCTACAGTTCCGAGTCGACTCCAAGGAGCAACAGACAGTCGGACAGAAAGATTCATCTCAGAACCTGTCAACGAGTCGACTCCTGAAGAGCGCGAGTCGACTCCGATGCTTGCCGAGTCGACTCCAGGGTAGTACGAGTCGACTCCAGGGAGTCACAGAAGAAAGACAGAGAAGTTATTTTGGACCCTGAGAGCCGAGTCGACTCCGGAGGAACTCGAGTCGACTCCGATGGTTGGCAGGTCGACTCCAAAGGAAGCGAGAGTCGACTCCCAGTGTGATACAAAGCAAAAGTCAGAGAGCAACTTTCGGACACTGAGAGCCGAGTCGACTCCCGCAAAATCCGAGTCGACTCCGAGGCAGCGCAACCCCAAAGACAGAAGACGGTATTTTCGTCTCTGAGAGGCGAGTCGACTCCAAGGCAGTTCGAGTCGACTCCAAGGCAGCGCGACCCCAAAAGACAGAAGACTGTTTTTGGATACTAAGGGCCGAGTCGACTCCGAGACAGTTCGAGTCGACTCCAAGACTGCACGAGCCAAAAGACAGAAGATCGGGAGTTCGGCCTCTGAGCGCCGAGTCGACTCCCAGAATTCACGAGTCGACTCGAGTGAGCCAAGTTGAAGAATACATCTATGGATTCCTTGGGATGAGCCGACTCCAAAAGTGCAAGGTCAGCTCCAGATTTTGGGGAGTCGACTCCCAGTCGAGAAGACCACTTCAATTCAAATCTGGAACAGTTGCCGAGCCGACTCCAGAAAAGCATGAGTCGACTCCTGCTACAGCCGAGTCGACTCCAGATCGCGCGAGTCGACTCCGAGCCCAACGGATACATTGTCAGAATGTGCAGACGGGTCATAACGGCTCTATTTTTGTCTCTAACGGCTAGTTTTTGTTTCCACGCCACCAAAAGCTATAAAATCAAGAGGAGAGCTAGGGGAGAAGGTATGGAAGTGGGAGAGAACATTTAGAGAAGAGATCTCAAAGAGATTACAAGGAAAATCCTCCATAAGTACAAAAGGGCCATCCAAAGCGAAATAGAGAGAAGAAGAGCATCCAAGTGAATCCCAAAGCTTCCTCTCCATCCGTGTGCTGCCTCCGTGATCCTCTACTTCGTGCCAAATCAGAAGAGGGTCAAGTAAAGAAGAAGCCGAGCTCCTTCATCTTCAAAACTCGTTTGAGGGCTTCTCTTTACTCTACTTGTTTATATTGTTACATTTGCTTGTTTAAGAAGCTTTGATTTGTTTTAAACCTTTGTTTTAATATCTTGTAACTTGATTCAATCAAGGGATTGAATCAAGGGGTTAAGGTTTGTTGGTGAGCCAAAGGGAAAACCAACGGTGTAAGGTTGTGGTTGGTGAGCCTGTGGGAAAACCAACTGGGTTTGATTGTGAACCCGGGAAAACAATCGGTTGGTTCTAGTCGGTGAGACTGTGAAAACCGACCGAGTTCGTTGTTATCTCGCAAAACAACAAGTTGGGTTGTGAGCTTGTAAAACAACCGGCTGTAATCTGTAGGATTATAGTGGAATTCCCAAGAGGTCTTGGGGAGTGGATGTAGGTGCTGGGGTGCACCGAACCACTATATGTTTGTTGTGTTTGTGATGCTTTTTGTCATTGTCTAACTTGCTTACTTAGATATATTGCTTGCTTAACTCTTATCTACGCATCCCTTAGTTGCAAGCATACTCAATTTACTTAATCAAGTCCCATTCAATAAATCATACTGTTGCTAAGTTTAAATTCCACTGCGCATCTATACAACTTAGCATAATTAATTGAAAAGTCTTAGAAGTAGTTTAAAAGTTTTAAAAGACCCAATTCACCCCCCTCTTGGGTTGTATCTACTGGGCAACATTCACTCTCGAACCCATGAAACTTGGGTAACATGTTTATTGTTGCAGCCCGAATTTCAAATTGGGCTGCATTATTTATTGGCAATACTATACATGTAGGTGGACTAGCGGATGCAGGAGCGAATAATTCATTCAGGGTTCTAATATGTTCACCCATTGTAGAGATCGACGGTTGGTTTACAGTTCGCAGGTTATGATGAAAAGTTCTGTCAATCTCAGGATCAAATGGGGTTAACTTATCCCTTAATGACCTTCTACCATGCATACATTTTCCACAACTTAATTAGACTCAATTTTTTTTTTTTTTAAACGAAATCCTAAAAGATAAGAAGAAGGGCTAGACCAAGATGACCACAATCAACACCACACAATAATTTGACCCTGTTAATTTTAGAGCTAAGTGAAGTTTAGTAGCTTCTTAAATCTAGTTGCATAGAGACTTATCAGGTTAAAAAAGTCCTGAAATTCTCTCTAGATTAGACAGCTCCTAATCTCCCTTTCAGATTAAGCTTGAGCTTACCAGTTAAGTGATCCAGTAACCAGTGACCAGGAAAGTCCCGGGGTGTGCAGTGGTGCCAGAAGGGATACACCGATACCACAATACCCGTAACAGTTCTCACTGTTGTAAAACTTTCCTAGACATCACCAATTACTAAATCCTCACTGGAGTGGCTTTCAGCCGCTTCTTTCCAAGAGCCTAATTGAGCTCGAAAACCCTAAGGCCAACGTCTAATTTGATTTTAATTTAATTTGGCTTAGGATAAGTATGCAAGGTGGTGATTTTTGGGCTAAGGACATGTAATGACTTCCCGACCTTATCTTTTTAATTGGTTTTGCCCTTAATTACTTTATGCAAATGCTTAATACTAAATGCAGCAAATAATCAATATTTTTTTTAAAGTTTATGCAATGTCATTAGGTTGTATTGATTAAATGAGCAAGCAAAATTTTTTTTATTTTATTTTTATTTATATTTTATTATTATTATTATTATTATTATTTATATAACAATAACTTGAATGTAAACTAAACACAATTCTTATGCGTCAGTCAATCTCCGAATGCCCGTTGAATAAGCTCTGGATATTACTCCGTGAGGAGCCCCAATAGAGGTGTGATCACCTCGGAGGATTGCACCCTATCAATTACTAGCAAAAATAATATTTTTTTTTGAAATTTTTTTTTAATTTAATTAACTTTTTTTTTTAAATTTCAAATTTCGAATCACAGAATTCAAATTTTGAATTTAAATTTTTGAATTTTTTGAATTTTTTCATTTTTTTTACTTTTTTAGAAAACTTTAAATTTCGAATTTCAAATTTTAGAATAACTAATAAAAAAATTATAAATAAAAATAAAATAAAAAAAAATTTGCTTGCTCATTTAATCAATACAACCTAATGACATTGCATAAACTTTAAAAAAAATATTGATTATTTGCTGCATTTAGTATTAACCAAAATTTTGTTCGTCCTTTTCTATCTAACTAAAAATATGCTAAACAGATCGTTGTTAGAACCGACAAACAAAGTTTAAATTTAATTTTACTCTTACCTTTCCTACTCGAAAAATAGCGGTTGTAAGAGATCGATCCACAGGGAGGCGATTGGAGTTGCATAAAAATTAGAACGTTCACTCGGTTTTGAAATCGATTTTTGAATAATAAAAGAAAAACATTACTTCGGGGATGTGGAATGATTCTCCAGTCTATTAAAGAATATATTTTCTATTCGAAAAATAAACAAAGAAAAGAAAGAAAACTTTATAATTGAGAATGTAATGCAGAGTAGCGGTCAAGCAGCAAAGAAAAATATTTAAATAAGATTTTCAGTACAAATAAAATAAATTGCGGGAATTAAACTGAAACTTAGAACATAGATTGCATAAAAGAAAATTGATGGATTTCATAAAAAGAAAACTGATTACAAATAAAAGTGGAGATTAGAGGCCTAATACTCCCCTATTTTGCAAATAAAATAAAGAAAAGAGAACAAAGAGAAAAAAAAAAATCACTTCTCTTTCTCTCCCACTCCCACGGTGGACTTCCAACATAAAATAATTTTTTTATGTTCTTCTTCTTCCCAAGAACAGAGCACTTGCTCTGTTTCTTCTTCTCAACACCCAGCCGACTCCTCTCTTGGCCTCCACCTCCAACCGAGCTCTCCTTCTCCTCCGACTCTCGGCCTTAACCCCCAACCGAGCACGTCTTCTCCTCCCTTCTCTCTGTTTCTTGGCCTCCACCCAGCTCTCTTTCTCCTTCGACTCCCCCCCTCTCCTTGCCGACCTCCTTCCTTCTTATAGTTGGACGAAGGCTGGGAGAAGCGGATTCGGGCGCTGAAATCGAGCGCGGGAGGCTAGGGATGCTGCGAGATCGACGGGATGACGGCATGGAAGCGGAAGGTGGGGACGGTCTTGCTTCTTTGGGCCACGGATGCGGGATCGCCAGTGATTGCGGAAGGAAGGGGAGGACGGACGCGGGATGCTGTCGCGGAAGGAAGGAGGCTCGCGTGGATGCTGGGAATCCGTTGCTGTGGCGTTGATGGGAGGCGGATCATCCGGGATCGTACGCGGAAGAGGAAAGATGCTGGGGCTTCCTTCTTTGGGTGCCGGATTGGAAGCTGGATCGACGGGGAGGAGGATCCGTGGATGATGAGCGCGGAGGAGGAGGCTGGGATCTTCCTTGCTTTGAGGGAGATGAATGCGGTGATCATGGCTTGAAATCAGAAGGGAGGAGACGCACGTGGGCGATGCTGGGATTTGCTTCCTATTTCCTTCTTCTGGCGTTGCTGGGATCTCGGCTTGCAAATGGGATTCGCTGGGAGAAGCTTGGACGCGGCTGCTTGCTGGCACGACGCGGATGGAAGGTGGGGACGCAGATCCGGGCTGCACTTGAAACGGGCGGAAGAGATGGGACGGATGCCACGGCTGGGATCACGGAAGAGGAAGGGTGCTGGCTGCGTTCGATCGAGCGCTTGGATCTCGCCATGGGTCATGTGCCGGTTTCTGTAATGGAATTGAATTTTGGAAGAAGATCTGGGCCTTTCTTTGCCCTCCTGAGAGGGAGCTGGGAGACACCAAGTTCCGTCCAATTAGTCATATGGATAATAATAAAAAATAGTATGATATGAAATTTGGCTTGTGGACGGATGGACTTAGTTCGTCACGGGTCTTCTATTATGACTGGAGGTCAATTTCAAGTCTTTCAAGTCATGGGTCACCTAGCACCTCATAGTTATGATATGGCCAAATTAGATTTTCCCAAAATTCTTTCCCAAAAGCACAGAAAAATTGGACCCGATTCGGACCCGACTCTGACTCGGACCCGACCCGATCTTCAACCGGGTCGGATCTGGAAAGGGATCCTTTTTTAGTCAAATTTGTACTCAATGTGCATTTTATCTCTAATTTATGAAAATCTGTGCCAAACCCAAATATAATATTAATCTAGTGAATTTATCATTATCGGTTAGCAATAATACTAATTTAGGTGACATGTTGGTCGCACTTTTGTGCTCTCATCAAAGCTCATCATGGATCGGACCATTTCTAATAGAGTCTAATTCCTCCTTTCTGACACCCCGTTGAGTTGAGGTGTACCCGGAGGCGTCCATTGTGAGACTATGCCATTCTCCTTGAGATAGTCCCGAAATTCTCCACTAAGGTATTCTCCTCCTCGATCTGATCGAAGAACCTTAAGAATTTTTCCGGTCTGTTTTTCTACTTCATTTTTGAATTCTTTGAACTTTTCAAAAGACTCAGATTTGTATCTCATAAGATACACATACCCATATCGTGAATAGTCATCGGTAAAGGTAATGAAGTACGAATAACGACCCCTGGCTGACACATTAAATGGGCCACACACATCAGTGTGTACCAGGGTAAGTATTTCAGTGGTCCTCTCCCCATGTCCTACAAAAGGTAATCTAGCCATTTTTTCTTGAAGACAGGACTCACAAACTGGATATGACTCGGAAGTCAATGGGCCGAGAAGCCCATCTTTCTCCATTTTGTTCATTCTGTCCTCTCCAATATGGCCAAGCCTGAGGTGCCACAAATACTTCTGGTTTATCTCATATCTGGATCTTTTAGATCCTGTGGCACTCATTACTTGCTCAGACACATTCACAGACACATCAACATGCAAGTGATAGAGACTGTCAATCATGAAACCACATGCAACTAATTTATTTCTGAAATAAATAGAACAGTGGTCTTTGTCAAATGTCAAAATATGACCATCCTGTGCTAAACATGAAACAAAAATCAAATTCCTGCTAGCAGCAGGGACATAATAACAGTCTCTAAGTAGTAAACTAAATCCAGACGGTAATCGCAGAGGATAAGTGCCCACAGCTACAGCAGCAACTCTTGCCCCATTGCCTACCCGAAGGGTCACTGCACCTTCCACCAGCCTCCTACTTTCCTTTAGACCCTGCATAGTAGTGCACAAATGAGCACTAGAACTAGAATCCAAAATCCAACTAGAAGTAGAAGAAACCGTAAGATTAGTTTCAATTACGAGCAAGTCTAAAATACCTTCAGAAGGTGTGTCTGCCTTTTTGTTCTTCAGGCTCTCGAGGTATGAAGGGCAGTTCCTTTTCCAGTGGCCGTTGACGTTGCAGTAGAAATATTTTCCTTTGTCATCAGCCTTTTTCTTATGAACTTCCTTCTTAGGCTTCTTGTCTTTCTTCTGCTTCTTAGCAGGCTTCTTTTTCTTCCAAGTAGACTTTCTCTTGGAACCAGAAGTCAGCTCAGCAGTCAGAACAGAGCCCCTTGAACCTTTCAAGGCTCCCTCAGCATTTACCAACATATTCAGTAGTTCAGTCTTCGTGCATTCAATTTTATTCATATGGTAGTTTATTATAAACTGACCAAATGAATCAGAAAGGGATTGCAGGATAAGATCTATCTGCAGTTCCTTATGCATGGACATACCGAGCTTCTCAAGCTCCTCGAGGTCCTTGATCATAGTCAAACAGTGATCGTGGACAGACTGCCCCTCGCGCATCTTTGCCTTGAAGAGCCTCTTGGACACTTCAAAGCGTGCAGTGCGGCTCTGCTCACCATACAACTCTTGCAGGTGTGCCAGTATTTCCCTAGCAGTCTTTATGTGCTTATGCTGGCATTGAAGTTCATTAGTCATGGATGCCATGATGTAGCACTTGATCCTAATGTCGTCATCTGTCCACTTTTGATGCGTCTCACGCTGATCATCAGTAGGACGTGCTGGTAACCTGGAGATATCGTTCTCGAGCACATACCCTAGTTTCTCACAATTTAGAACAATTTTTAGGTTCCTAAGCCAGTCTTTGTAGTTGGTTTCGGTCAGTCGGTTGGTCTCAAGAATACGGATCAAAGGGTTTGAAGCTGACATTGTGATCTGTAGAGAGTAAAGATTCTAGTTAGACTTTGTACTTGAACTCTATTTGTTTTAGGGTTTTTTAAAACAAATATGCTTCCACTATTTTCTCGAATCCCTCATACTCTCCTGATGGAGAAACGAAAACCCTACGCGACCAGGATTTCTAGTGGGTACTGCGGTCTCACCGATTTACATGCCGCCTCACCTAACAGTTATTGGTGACATATAAATGGATGAGTGTATAACTCTTGTACAATGCTTCTCAAGCATATTGCAGTGGTACTTGGTCTCTAAGTCATGAAGACCTCACTTAACAGTTATTGGCCCCATTACTTAGTTAAGTCAGACCCACCGTATAACCGCAGAAATAAAGTCGTCATTCGGTCCTCACCTAACAGTTATTGGTGCCCAACCCCACCTTTACCCCCACAACATCTCATGTCTAATAGAGAGGTCCAGTCCTCCGATGCAACTTGCCCACTGTGTCCAGCCGAGACAAATCAACACCGAAAAGACCTTAGCAGCTCTACTACGGTGGAAGATCTATGGACTTAATATTGTATAATCAAGTCTTAGTGTCTTTCAAGAGTTGAGAATTTGAGCCATGTATCATTAGTGATTAATTTCTAAATGCTCCTGATCAATGAATCATCACGAGGACGGTGATCGATCCGATCAGTGCACAGATTGCTTTTCTTATGGATGGACGAGACTCGAGTCCACAGTGTAGGGACACTGAAGTGAGAGTGCAGGTGCTTGTTAGAGAACAAGGGTACTGAGCGTGACCAAGACAAGAAGTCACTTGGATGTCTATCCACTCGTCAGTGACTTACTTGATGTTGCAGTAGTATGACTGGTCCTTTGACCTACGGTGCTTCGGTTACTCACAGTGAGGTTATTGTAGTTTGACTATACGTATACATGGCTCTAGCCATATGTGTCCTTGTAGTGTAGATTGGCTGCAGTAAGTTCACTGTAGGAGTAGGGTATGCACTTACATGGAATCTATCGACCTTGATAGAAGAGGAGTGATCCTATGTGATTTATTAGACTGAGTTCTAAGACCTTGGCCAGGGCAGTAATATAAAGTGGAGAAAGAGTTTTTCACTATCGAACTCAAGTCGAATAAATCTAGACATATGACAGACGACGGAATTTGACGAGTTATTCATGACCTCTGGTCTGTAGGGATCCACGATAGAAGGACTGTATCATACGATAACTGCACCTAGAGGTTCATCATTCTATTCTGCTGGGTAGCCACTACATACTGCTAGGTGTCACTGGTGGATGGTGAGACTCACGGGGATCATCTTGATGGTCGATAATCCCTGGTGAGCTGAGTTGAAATTGTTTCAACCCATTGAAAGAAGTTTTCAATGATATTGTGATAGAGATCGCAATATATCTCACTACCAGTCAGAATAGAACCTATGGGGTCACACACATTAGAGGTATTGACCGATCTGATAGTTGAATGTGATTAGAAATCACAAATAATCAATTAGATTGATAAATGAAAACCCGCTAAGAGTTAGTGGTAAGAGGAAGGATTAATTGCAATCGGATTGCAATTTAATTTAATTAATTGGATTTAATTAATTGGACTTGATCATGAGTCCTACTTGGAATGGAATTCATGAAGTCCTAATTGGATTAGAATTTCAAATTAAATTAGAGTCCTACTTGGAATAGGATTTCTAAAGTCCTAATTAATTTTAAATTTAATCTAATTAATTTTATGACTCCTAATTGGATTAGGATTGAAGAGTTCAATAGAGTCATGGTTCAATTAAATCCTAATTGGATTAGGATTTGGAATAAAAGGAAATGCATGCACCTAATTCTATTTGGAATAGAATTGAACCCAAGTATTGAACCCAATCCTCCCCACTTAATTTGATTAAGTGGGGGCTGATTTAAATGGACTAGAGGGAGGGGCCCACGCCCCTCCCTTTGGGAAGAGCGTGGAAGAAAAAGGAGGGGCGTAAGCCCCTCCTTGCTGCCGTATTAAGATGATAAGGATGAGCTCCTTAAAAATAGGAGCTCATCCTTATCTCATGTAAAGCTAAAAGGAGGAGGGGTTCGGCCCCTCCTCTTATCCTTTCTTCTTGTGCATCACGGTAGCAACATCCCCCTCTTATTCCTCCTATCAGCCGCAAGAGAGAAGGAAAGAAAAGAAGCTTGGCGTGGCCCTCTTCCTCCTCCTCTTGGTTCTAGTGCAAGGAAAAAGAAAAGGTTGTGAAAGGCCTTGTTTTCTTCTTCCTAGATTCTTCCTTCTTCTTTTTCCTCTCAAGGCAATCAAAGGTTGATTCAAAGGAGAGGATATCAGCCATCTAAAGCCATCTCTGCAAAGGAGCTAGCACCCCGGGGAGATCCAAAGGCTTCGATCGACTCACTACTTCGTGTGGATACCCGTAGAGGCCGGACACGTGTGCGGCTTCCACTGAGCCTTCATCAAATACCACGTGAATCAAATTTGTGGAGACCATCTACCCGCACAAGGTGAAGATCTGATCTTCTTAATGATTTTAAAATGGTTTAAAATAATTTAATTCTAATCTATCTACAAACGAAAGGTTTTAAATCACGTTCATGCGATGAACGGATCCCGCATATGTTTTTCCGCTGCAATCTGAAAATTATTTTGAAATTTTCATGGCATATGAGGGAAGCTAACAGGTGGAAACAATTGGCTTGGTAAGAACATCGGCCAGCTGGTCCTTTCTTGAAAGGAACCGAACTTCAAGATCACATCGAGCAACTTTCTCCTGTTCAAAGTGAAAGTCAATTTCCACATGCTTCATTCCAGCATGAAAGATGAGGTTAGTAGTAACATAAGTTGCTCCAATGTTGTCACACCATAACACTGGTGAGGAGGGGAGAAAAACATCAAGTTCCTTGAGAAGTGTTTGAAGCCAGGTAATCTCCGCCGTGGTGTGGGCAAGGGCCCTATACTTGGCTTTTGTACTAGAACAAGTAACAATAGTCTGCTTCTTAGAGCACCAAGAGATGAGATTGGGCCCTAAGAAGATAGAGTATCCACTGGTGGATTTTCCATCATCTGGACAACCGGCCCAGTCTACATCAGAATAAGCATGCAAGGTAAAAATTTTGCTGAGATGAATGTAAATGCCATAATCAACTGTGTGCTTCAGATAACGGAGAATGCGCTTGACGGCGGTCCAGCGGGTTCAGTAGGATTATGCATGAACTGACAAGCCTTATTGACAGCTGATAGGTGCATGAAAATGTACCTTTTAACACTACCACTTTAGGCTAAATTGTTAAGACTTAAGCATGATTTGGGTATTTTTATGATATTTTTCTAATCTGAGCTTTACTTCACAAAGTGTCCAAATCTTAATTGATTTTGGTAATTTTATTGTAGGAATGGAGTTAAGGAGATTGAATATCCCATTGTAGTCCGAATGAAATGAAACTTGGTGAGGATGAAGTAGATATGTTGAGGTTTCATATGCATCAAGAATCAGGTCAATTGGAGCTCCAGAGAGAAAGTTATGAGGTTGCAAAATTAGGTTTCCCTAAACCGCCAGTTTGGGCCCTGATAGATCAAACCTTTGTGTAGTATTTCGATGATTTCAGGAGCTACAGAAGTCCAATTGAGATGATTCAAATTTTGTTGGAAACTAGACTTCTAGGGTACTGACTACAAGATTGCAAAATTTGGAGATCAGATGCGATCTGGAGAGCCTCCTGAACTTCATACTGACGTTGGTGCTCGAGGGTAAAGTCGAAAAAACGCATGCAAAGGTATCTAAGTCGTGTTTCCTAGGGTTTTTAGCCCCAAAACCATATATATACTTGGAGGAACACGCCGTTCTGAGGGAGAAAAGGCTGCATTACAAGAAATTATCAAGAGGAGCTACAAATTCATGAAGAGCTAATTCTTTGGTGAAGCTAGGGATGAACTCACTTGGATGATGGTAGTTTTATTTATATTTGATCTATGTAATAGATTCTCATGTTGATACAATTCTTGTTTATCATCTCTCATCAATAGATCTTTTCTTGTGTTGAGATAATCTTGAACTGATTCTTTTCATAGATTCAGCCATATCTTTTTCTATAGAATTGTTGAGGTGCTTGATTATATCAAGATTTGATTGTTTATCTAATTAGTATGATTTTTTGCTGAAATATTGCCATTGGATATATTTTTGTCTTTAAATCTGAGTCTAATAGGATAGCAATCGTTGGTTTTAAAAGAGGTGAATGATTTTCTAGAATTACCACTAAATATTTTGATTGTAATGCTATATCTTTCAATTAGAGAATCTGGTGCTATGATCTCTAATTGAGTTAATCAATGGATCAAATATGAATAGAATTACCTGATTCAAGTGAGGAATTCCCGATGTTTTGCTGCCATTAATTCTGGTCATATCTTTTTACTACTATAATCTAATTATCAATTTACTTTTGAACATTCATATCACATTTTACTGCTTTGATATTTCTCCTTAGTTTTGTAGTTTCTTTTAGTATTTCTACCTTCTCCTTGTGGAATCGACACCCCAATATATACTGCGATAGCCGCATTATTCTTTGGGCGTAATCAAATTTTGGCGTCGTTGCCGGGAAGAACGGTACAAGAAGCGCTTCAAAGAATAGATTTGCTGAATTAATTCATCAAAGCGGTAACCTCGTTCCTTCTTCTTTTTTTTCTCTTGCTTTTTGTTTTCAGTTTATTTCATTCATAGTTTTGATTTGATTGTGCAATATATATATATATATATATATATATATATATATATTGTGTTGCATGCGTAGGCATAGAAACGTGTTAGGTAGATTTGCAAGGAGACCGGAATTAGAACCTGACACTTTTTTTGTGAATTTGCCTGGTACGCCATCTAATTCAAACACCATGAGCAATCACAAAGATCAGCCCATTAGGACTCTCTAGGACTATCTCCATCCTACACGCACAGCCACACCGTCATGCATTATGTTTCCACCCAATGCCCCACAACAGGATTTTAAACCAGGAATGATACAGTTACTTCCTACCTTTCATGGTTTAGAGAATGAAAATCCTTACGTGCACATGAGAGAGTTTGAGGAGGTAGTGGCGACTTTTCATAGTCAACCCGATACAATAGATGTAGCTAGACTTAAGTTTTTCCATTTTCTCTGAAAGATAGAGCAAAAAGTTGGTTGTATTCACTGAGACCGCGGTCAATAGGATCTTGGGATGAGATGACACAGGTTTTCTTTAACAAATACTTCCCCCACCATAAGGCTAGTGGTTTGAAGAGACAGATTTCAACCTTTGCACAAAAGGATAGTGAGATTTTGTATCAGGTGTGGGAGAGGTTTAAAGACTTGTTGAACTTGTGTCCTCATCACGGCTATGAGAGTTGGCATTTAGTTAGTTACTTTTATGAGGGACTTACACCTAGAGAGCGCCAATTTGTAGAGATGATGTGTAATGGTGAGTTCTTGCAGAAAAATCCAGATGAGACCATAGAGTACCTGAATGACCTAGCTGAGAAAGCTTATACTTGGATAGGACCTAGTGCGACTGATAGTATTAGTAGGTCACGACCTACAACTACTCCTTCTAGTGGAGGAATTTACCATCCTAGAGAGGAGGATAATCTCAAGGCCCAGATAGAGATTCTGACTAGGGAGTTAGAGGCCTTAAAAACAAAGGATGCAAAGGTTACACATACTGTTTCTCATGTTGAGTCCCATGGACCCTATTTTGTGTGTGGTGGAGTGGATCACCTAGCTCAGGATTGTCCCACATTTGCTGAAATGAGGGGTGTGTATGAGGAACATTGTAATGCCCTAGGTATGTACAAGAAGCCTTTTACACCCTTTTCAAATACCTATAATCCTGGTTGGAGGAACCATCCTAACTTTAGTTGAAAATCTGACCCGTAACATCCTGCACAACCACAACTGCCTAGAGCTTATTCTACACCTCCATACCATGCCCCATCTTCTAGGAATCCTTTAGAGGACACATTACATGCTTTTATTGAGGCTCAGAATAAGACAAACCAGAAGTTTGAATCAATGATTACTCAGGTGGTTGAGGAAAATAAAGAGATTAGGAATTAAGTGTCTAAGTTGATTAGTGCTTTAACCGTAAATGAGCGAGGAAAATTTCTATCCCAAGCTCAACCCAATCCCCAAGGTCAGCATATGGCCCAAACTTCTAACCCTGATAGGCAAGATCTTAAGGAGGTTAATCCCATAACTACTCGAAGTGGTAAGGTTATAGAAAAGGTTCCCAAGCCTAAGGACACACAAGAGAAGTTGAGTAGTGATGTAGTTGATGTTCCAAGAGAGGAAGAGATAGTGAAGAGTCCAGTTAGAGTGCCCTTTCCTCAAGCTCTCAAGTCTACCTCAAGAGTTATGGACCATAGTGGCGAGATCCTAGAGAACCTAAGGCAAGTAAAAATTAATCTTCCTTTGTTACATGCGATAAAACAGGTTCCAACTTATGCAAAGGTCCTTAAAGATTTGTGCACTGTAAAAAGAAAACACCATGTTAAGAAAACAGATTTTCCGACGGAACAAGTAAGTGCTTTGATTGAACAGAGAATCCCACCAAAGTATAAGGACCCAGGATGCCCCACAATTTCTTGTATTATTGGGAATCATGAGTTTGCACAGGCCTTACTTGATTTGGGAGCTAGTGTCAATTTCATGCCTTATTCTGTTTACTTGCAATTGGGATTAGGAGAGATCAAACCCACCTCTGTGGTCTTACAGTTAGCTGATCGGTCAGTAAAGATACCAAGGGGGATAGTTGAGGATGTGTTAATTCAAGTTGATAAATTTTACTATCCTATTGATTTCTTGATTCTAGACACACACTCTGTTGTTATTTCTGAATCAAAAATCCCCATTATTTTAGGTAGACCTTTTCTTGCCACCGCTAATGCTCTTATTAATTGTAGAAATGGGTTGATGAAGTTGTCCTTTGGGCATATGACCCTTGAGGTCAATATCTTCCACATAAGCAAACAGCCATAGGAGGACGATGAGTGTCACCAAACTTACCTGATAAACATACTTATGCAAGAGGAAGCCATCACAAAACATGACCCCGATCCTCTTGAATATTTTCTTATTAATTCTGGGTTTGATAGCACATTTGACTCTAATGATGTTACTAATATTTGTGCTGTTTTTGATTCATCTCAGGATTATGGGACAAGTACATGGCAACCAAGATTTGAGGAGCTGCCTTTGATGCGAGAACAACCGAAGCCATCTACCATTGAAGCCCCAAAAGTCGAGTTAAAGCCACTGCCTAAGGGTTTGAAACATGCATTTCTTGGTCCAGGTGATACCTTTTCTGTAAGAATTTCTTCTGACTTAAGTGCATCACAAGGTGAAAAATTACTCACAACTTTGAATGAGCATAAATCTGCACTTGGATGGACCATGGCCGACATTAAAGGCATCAGCCCTTTAATTTGTTCTCATAGGATTCACTTGGAGGAGGGAGCTAACCCTCGTAGAGACCCCCAACGTAGGCTAAACCCTACCATGAAAGAAGTTATAAAAAATGAAGTCTTAAAATTGTTAGATACGGGTATTATTTACCCAATTGCCGATAGCAAGTGGGTTAGCCCTATGCAGGTAGTTCCTAAAAAGTCAGGTGTCATAGTAGTGAAGAATGATGTACGAGAATTAGTCCCTACCAAAGTAGTAATCGGGTGGCGCATGCGCATTGATTATAGGAAGTTAAATGCTACCACTCGCAAAGATCATTTTCCCCTTCCATTCATCGACCAAATCTTAGAGCATGTAGCTGGTCATCCCTTTTATTGTTTTTTAGATGGTTATTCTGGTTTTTATCAAATTGAAATTGCTTTAGAGGACCAAGATAAGACCACTTTTACATGTCCCTTTGGAACTTATGCATTTCGTCGTATGCCATTTGGTTTGTGTAATGCTCCAGCTACCTTTCAATGGTGCATGATGAGTATTTTTAGTGATATGGTTGAGAATTGCATGGAGGTGTTTATGGATGACTTGACTGTTTTTGGTGACTCCTTTGATGTATGTTTGTTTAATTTAAAAAGGGTTCTAGCTCGTTGCAAAGAAAAAGGTCTTGTATTGAATTGGAAAAAATGCTATTTTATGGTGCCTTCAGGTATTGTTTTGGGCCATATTGTTTCCTCTAGGGGAATAGAGGTTGATCAATCCAAAATTGAGTTGATCTCTAAGTTGCCCACACCTAAGACTGTGAAGGATGTTAGATCATTCCTTGGTCATGTTGGTTTCTATAGGAGGTTTATCCAGAATTTTTCTGCCATATCTAGACCATTGTGTAACCTTCTAGTTAAGGATACCCCATTTGAATGGACACAAGAGTGCCAAGGGGCATTCTAAATGCTCATTGGGAAGCTCACTTCAGCTCCCATAATGCAGCCACCAGATTGGAGTTTACCTTTTGAAATTATGTGTGATGCAAGTGACTACGCAGTAGGGGCTGTCTTAGGTCAACGGAGAGAGAGAAAGCTCTTTGTCATTTATTATGCTAGTAGGACTTTAAATAGTGCTCAAATGAATTATTCTACTACTAAAAAAGAACTATTAGCTATAGTATTTGCATTAGATAAATTCCGTGCTTATTTGATTGGCTCGCCTATTACAATTTTTACTAATCATGCAGCCCTTAAGTACCTTCTCGTAAAGAAGGATGCTAAGGCGCGATTAATTAGATGGATCTTGCCTTTGCAGGAATTTAATCTAACCATCAAGGACAAGAAGGGTGTAGAGAATGGGGTGGCTGATCACCTCTCAAGGCTAATGTTTGAGGGTACTATAGATACACCACCGATTCGTGATGATTTTCCAGATGAACAATTATTTTCTATCACCTCCTGATAGTCAACTTTAAAGACCACGCAATAGCACGTATCTGGTAGGATAGTGATTACGGGTATCGATCCACAGGGATTGGGGTATAGTTGTTTTCTTTAAAAAAAAATATTTAAAAGAAAAAGTTTGTGAAGAAAATTAAACTCAGAAATTTAATAAGAAATGCAATTAAAAGGATATCAGTTTGGGAGAACCTAGGGCAAGGAATTCACCACTAACATCGAAACAAGGGTTATTTATATTTTAATTTATTCTTGGATAAACATGCAAATTGGCTACAAGCTTAATAAGCATTTAAATAAAAAATTCACAAAAGTAATTTGGGCATAATCCATCTTCGGTTGGCATGAAATGTCTACCCTAATCTAAGGTGGTAGCACATCGCATCTTCCCTAAGCATGGACTATCTTATATTTACCTAGTGATCATGAAGAACAGTTGTACGAACATCATACTTAAAATCACAGAAATTAAATATGATTCAAAAGAAGATTCCCATTAAAAACAATAAGTTCATACAACTCCAAGAACATAAAATAAAATATAAAACCCGTGTCCTTTTGTTAGGGCTGCATCCAGCCCTAAAGAGAAGAAATCAGCCCTGCATATAGTTGTGGACGATAGCAGCAGCACGAAGAGCTTCCATCTTCTTCCTCCCTTCCTTTCCTGATTCCTTCCTCCCTTCCTCTCCTGATTCCTTTTTTATTTCTCTGGTATTCCCTCCTGAGAAGAGATCGGTGGGAGAAAGGGGGCAGTCCCCTCCCCTGGTGGGGAAGAGGAGGAATGCCTTCTCTGTTTCATGCGTGGCCCTTTTATAGGCTGCAACTCCTCTCTCTGTTTCGAATGTAGATAAGGATGAACCCTTTGCCGTTGGGATCAAGCGACTGCTGTGGTTTGGATCAAAGGAGAAGACGCGTGAAGCCGGACGCGTGGGAAGACGAGCTGAGACGTTAGCGATTTCATGGGATCGAACTGGAAGAGAAGCTGGGATTTGAGTTTATCCCGTGGGTGAAGATAAGGTGAACTGGGAGTTTGTTCCGAAGCAGGGGAAGATGTGGAGAGCGTTGGATGAACTGAAATGCTTCGGCTGAAAGGCTAAGATCCGTTCGTGATGCTCATCCCAGCTGGACATGAGATATCCGGCTGCGAGAGAGGTTGAGATTAATCCGGGAGTTTGGATGAAGCTCACGGTTGGGAACGGATGTTAAGTAATCCGGAACAGGGGAGAATAAGCTTAGATGCCTTGTTTGCTGGTCCGTGAGGCTCGGGAGGATGGAGTTGCATTATGGGTTGAATGCGGTTGATGGAATGAAGATGGATGCTAAACGAAATGAAGGGAAGATGAACTCGATCGCGGAAAAGATGGGATTTGGGACAGCTGGGAGATAGCTGGTTGCGGCTGGGAGGAAATCCCGAAATGAATGATCCGTGGGAGATGAAGAGGTGATTCCGAGGGAGGCTAGGTTGGTTCAGAAGAGGGAAGACACTGGATACTGGATTGGCTTGAGAGGATCTCGGAGGCTGGAGTTGGATCACAGAAGAAGGGGAACTGGGATGAACTCACGGAAAAGGATGTACGTGAAACAGGGGATGGGAAGTTGGGATCTTGGAAAGATGAAGCTGGAGAAACGGACGTGGAAGGAGATCCTGGTTCTATTCCCGTGAAGCTTGGGAGGATGAAGCTGCGGACGTGGAGGTTTGGATTCGGCTGGGAGGAAGTTGTTGGGGCTTTGATCCGAACGTTGGGAAGAATCTCGGAGCAGGAGATGCGAAGAGTTGATCACGGAAAGGATACGGCTGAGAGATGGTTTGGTTCGGAAGCTGTTGGGATTTTGCTGAAGCAGAGGAAGATGAGCTGATGGGATAAGGATGGGAGCGAACTTGGTTCTGTTCGTGGGACGTTGGATTCCTGGGCTTTATCCCGTGGAGGGGATCTAGCGGGAGGAATAAAGGAGTGTGG
Organism: Phoenix dactylifera; assembly: GCF_009389715.1. Lineage (NCBI taxonomy): Eukaryota > Viridiplantae > Streptophyta > Magnoliopsida > Arecales > Arecaceae > Phoenix > Phoenix dactylifera. The sequence goes on along the minus strand of NW_024067836.1, from coordinate 341,045 downwards.
GACGTTGGGATCATGCGGAGGAGGGGGTCTTGGCTCTATTTTGAAGATAGGAATTAATCCTATTCGGCTGGAAAGAGGCCAATGACTAGATTCCTCTGAGATCTGTGCAATTATAGATGAATAGATGATTTACTTTGAGATCCGAGAAATAAATGATTAAAAAGTGTGGGAAGAGAATTAGGTGAAGATGGGAATTAATGGGAATCGCTGGGTTTTGGAAGAAAGTTCTTGGAGTCGACTCCGGAGGATGTGAAATTATGAAATGATGCAGTGTAGGTTTAGGTTTTATCTTATTGAGCTTGACTCGACCTGCATAGATTAGATTTGATCGATAAAAATAATCAAACTTGAATTATTTCTAATTAAAATGCAATGATGAATGTAACACAAATTTTTAGTTGAATTTACAAAATATGTGAATTAAAATAATGATAAGTGCTATGAATAAGATATTAATTTATGCATTATTTAGCACTTATCACCTCCATGCTGTGGTTTGCACATATTGTCAATTATTTGGTAACAGGTGAGATGCCATCAGACTGGAATGCACAGGATAAGCAGAAGTTCTTAACAGAGGTACGTTCTTTTTATTGGGATGATCCACATCTTTTTAAGTACTGTTCTGACCAAATTATGAGGAGATGTGTCCCAGATGATGAGATAGCAAGTGTATTAGAATTCTGTCATTCCCAAGCTTGTGGAGGCCATTTCTCTATGAAGAAAACCGCTGCAAAAATTTTGCAGTGTGAATTTTATTGACCATCATTGTTTCGAGACATAAATGTTTACTGTCGTTCTTGTGAGAGATGTCAAAAATTAGGAGCTTTGTCCCGTCGTAATATGATGCCTTTGAATCCAATTTTAGTGATAGAAATTTTTGATTGCTGGGGTATAGATTTTATGGGACCATTTTCTCCTTCTTTTGGTTATCTATATATTATTGTTGCAGTAGATTATGTGTCCAAATGGGTAGAGGCTGCAGCTTGTAGGAACAATGACAATAAGACAGTAATTAAATTTCTAAAGAAAAATGTGGTGTCTCGTTTTGGTAGACCACGTGTTATCATTAGTGATCGGGGTACACATTTTTGTAACCGTTCCTTTGAAGCATTGATGACGAAGTATGGGGTGGTGCATAAGATTTCTACAGCTTACCATCCTCAAACAAGTGGGTAGGTAGAGCTTGCTAATAAAGAGATTAAGTGTATTTTAGAGAAAATGGTTAACCCCGACCGGAAGGATTGGTCATTGCAATTAACTGATGCACTTTGGGCATACCGTACAGCTTTCAAGACTTTCCTAGGCATGTCACCTTATAGGCTTGTTTTTGGTAAACCTTGCCACCTACCGGTAGAGCTAGAACATAGAGCCTATTGGGCTATTAAGAACTTTAACTTTGATTTACCTGAAGCCGGTAAGCTTAGGAAGTTCCAAATGACCGAGTTAAAAGAGTTGTGAAATGAAGCTTATGAAAATTCTAGAATTTACAAGGCTAAGATGAAGGCATTTCATGATAGAAATATCCTTAGAAAAACGTTTGCACCTAATCAACGAGTATACTTATATGATTCTAGGCTTCATAAATACCCTGGTAAATTACGATCTAGGTGGACTGGTCCTTTTGTGGTAAAGCATGCATTTGAGAATGGAGCGGTAGAGATAGAAGATCCTAGAGATGGTCGGGTGTTTAAGGTAAATGGCCAGAGACTCAAGCCGGTCCTTGAGAAAGAGGCTCCAGTAGAGGAAGATATTCTTCTCATGGACCCCGTCTACGAGCGGTGATGCTATGACCATGCAGGTATGTTTCTCTTTTTTCTTGTTTCTTTTTGTTTTTCTTTATTTTGTCTTTGTTTCAGTTTTTGTTTTTGCTTGTTTTGTTTTATTTTGTTTGGTTTCATTAGTTTAATTTTCAGGTTTGCCAGCTTCCTGTTTTTACCATGGATTTGTGCTCCACTAATTAGGTAACCTCTATCCTATTTTGTTTCCTATGCTTTTATTTCCATGCATTGAGGACAATGTCATGTTTTAGTTGGGGGAGGGCAGCCCATGTGTATGTGTTTTTGCATGAATTTGCTTTTAAAAAAATAAATGATTACAGAGTATTTTTGCTGGAGTCAATATTTCTATCTTAGTCACACTATTAAGACACCCTTAGAATTCTTTTTTTTATGCACGCATCTAAGCCTTGCGGTTTGATGGATGTTCAATGCATACAATTAGAGAACTCTCAAACTTAAGTATTTACGCATTGGTGAGCATTAGAGAAAGAGAGAGTTCATCATGTTCAGAGACTTGTGGCATGTGTTCATTGATTTTTTTGAATTGATTGCTTTATTGGGAATTTTTACTACACAGTTTGTGGTATGTTGGTTGATTATACTTAGGAGATGATGAAGGTCAATTTAGGATGAACGTTTGAGCCTTTCAAGCTAACCCATGTTTTATCCATTAGAAGCCATTTTGAGCCGAAAAAAATAGAACCCTTTCCTTTGTAAACCCATATGTCCTTACCCCCCCTCCATATTGGAGTTGAGCCTAAATTATTATATCTTTCCTACCTTTTACTTTCAAGTACATGCTAGGAATGATAAATGTTGGTCCGCAAATAATGAAGACAAGAAAGGGGATGTACTGTGGTGGTTTCTCATTGGTGCTGGCAGGTTTGCTGAAATGGACTCCATGATTGCAACCAAAGGTTGTGTTTAAAAAAAAAAAAAGGAGAGGAAGAAGAAAAAGAAAAGAAAGAAACAAAAAAACAAATCAACTCCATCAACAGCTTCAACTTTCTATTACCACAAGCCTTAAAAATGTCTCAGGCTCTAATCTCTACTCTGAAAATAATTCTATTGGTTCCTAAACCGCTTGTCACAGGTTCAAAATGCTAGTATGAGGTTGTTGATGAAATAACCAAGTACCATGGTTGTATAACCCACATGTTTAGCCTAATACAACCAAATGGTATGACTAGCGTGAAAAAAAAAAGAGAAAAGAAAAAAAAAAGAGAGGTACAAGCGGTTTGAGGGAGTTGTGCTTGATGTTATATCTTGTGAATACCTCTATCATGTACTAAAAAGTTCTTTTGAATTCTCTTATCCATCCTTTTATTATTTTTATTTTACTTAACTTTAGCCTCATTACAACCTTTTATTATTGACCTTTTTAATCCTAAGTGGGTTTGTGGTAAGAATGGTTGAGTTCCCAATGGTTGGTGATCCTATCATAAGATCAATGCTTGTTTGTTGCTTGTTCATGAACACTTGCCTTCTCATATATTTGTGTGAACACCCTTTCGCAACTCCATAGAGAGACCCCTTACACCAGTCTACTATTGAATATTATACTTGTGAGATATGGAGTTGAAGCTTTTGTTTGAAATGTTCTCGACATTGTATGTGTCAGGGTTGGTGGTAAGATGGTTACGGCTTAGAGTACACACACACACGAATTCTAGGAGTTGCTCTTGATGGACTGATTTTGATAGTATTATTGATCTCTTGCGAGTACTTTGTTTATTATACCTGAATATTATTGCTTAGCTCATGCAAAAGCTGTCTACACTGGATTGGATATAATCCGTTCTTTTTCTTCGCTTAAATTGTTAGGGACTAGCAATAAGCTGGTTGGAAGGTGTGATAAGTGCATGAAAATGTACCTTTTAATACTACCACTTTAGGCTAAATTGTTAAGACTTAAGCATGATTTGGGTATTTTAATGATATTTTTCTAATCTGAGCTTTACTTCACAAAGTGTCCAAATCTTAATTGATTTTGGTGATTTTATTGTAGGAATGGAGTTAAGGAGATTGAATATCCCATTGCAGTCTGAATGAAACGAAACTTGGTGGGGATGAAGTAGACATGTTGAGGTTTCATATGCATCAAGAATCAGATCAATTGGAGCTCCAGAGAGAAAGTTATGAGGTTGCAAAATTAGGTTTTCCTAAACCGCTAGCCTGGGCCCTCACAGATCAGACCTTTGTGTAGTATTTCGATGATTTCGGGAGCTACAGAAGTCCAATTAAGATGATTCAAATTTTGTTGGAAACTAGACTTCCAAGGTAATGACTATAAAAATGCAAAATTTGGAGATCAGATGCGATCTAGAGAGCCTCCTGAACTTCATGATGACGTTGGTGCTCAAGGGTAAAGACGGAAAAACGCATGCAAACGTGTCTAAGTCGTGTTTCCTAGGGTTTTTAGCCCCAAAACCATATATATACTTGGAGGAGCAAGCCGTTCTGAGGGAGAAAAGGCTGCATTACAAAGAAATCATCAAGAGGAGCCACAAATTTATGGAGAGCTAATTCTTTGGTAAAGCTAGGGATAAATTCACTTGGATGATGGTAGCTTCATTTATATTTGATCTATGTAATAGATTCTCATGTTGATACAACCCATGTCAAATATATAGCGGATTTGGGCGCTCTAGCCAAAACGAATCCTATTTCGGCTATGACCTTCTCCATTACAATGTTCTCATACGCAGGAATACCCCCGTTAGCCGGCTTTTGTAGCAAATTCTATTTGTTCTTCGCCGCTTTGGGTTGTGGGGCTTACTTCCTAGCCCCAGTGGGGTAGTTGCCTATACCACTCTCCTTTTACCTGCTCCTATCACCATGGCCAACCGACCAAAGAAACCTGTGTAGTCGAGTTGGGAAAAGGTTGGTAATTATTCCGGAAAGTGAATAATTCAATATTGAAAGTTAAAGTCGACGTTCCTGATATGAAAGTGAAAGTGGAGTGAAATCCGGATATCAAGGTTCGACGTCCAGTTCCAATCTGCTTGAAGCGAAAAAGAAGCGATTTCCTCGACGTCTGATGAATGCCGTTCATGAGCTGGTAAAGTCGAGATCAATCAACTAGGATCGGATCGCCACACCCGGCCCTGAAGCATTTCGTCGCTTGCTACGCCCTTCCTCGTCTCTGGGTGCCTAGGTATCCACCATAAGCCTTTCCTCGTTTGAACCTCGCCATTAACGTTAAGGCTATGCCATCCTAAGGTGCTGCTAAATGGAAGGATCTTATCAACGTCCATGAATGATAAATCATATATCGAACTGCCGAATTGAAAAAATTGGTGATTCGACGGTTTAGAGCATTACCCAGATAGCTAGTAAGCTCCTAGTAGCTCTTAGTAGATAGCCGGGGTTTATACTATTTAGTCAAAAGGCTAGTTCAATCGCTCTTAGGAAGAAGAAGTACTATAACTTGAATCAGTATCTCAAATAGGGCGATATCAGGCCTTCTGTGCGATATCGATCTTCTGTTTTATGATAAGCGGTCGGACTCTTGTTTATCATCTCTCATCAATATATATTTTCTTGTGTTGAGATAATCTTGAACTGATTATTTTCATAGATTCAGCCATGTCTTTTTCTATAGAATTGTTGAGGTGCTTGATTATATCAAGATTTGATTGTTTATCTAATTAGTGTGATTTTTTGCTGAAATATTGCCATTGGGTATATTTTTGTCTTTGAATCTGAGTCTAATAGGATAACAATTCTTGGTTTCAAAAGAGGAGAATGATTTTCTAGAATTACCACTAAATATTTTGATTGTAATGCTATATCTTCCAATTAGAGAATCTGGTGCTATGATCTCTAATTGAGTTAATCAATGGATCAAATATGAATGGAATTACCTGATTCAAGTGAGGAATTCTCGATACTTTGCTGCCATTAATTCTGGTCATATCTTTTTACTACTATAATCTAATTATCAATTTACTCTTAAACATTCACATCACATTTTACTGCTTTGATATTTCTCCTTAGTTTTGTAGTTTTTTTTAGTATTTCTACCTTCTCCTTGTGGAATCGACACCCCAATATATACTGCGATAGCCGTATTATTCTTTGGGCGTAATCAATAGCGTAGAAAATATCAGGCCTTGTGAGTGATGAATACTAAAGAGCACTGACAGTACTGCGATAATTAATAGGATCCGCACAAGAGGGTCCAGTGAATTGAGATAGTGCCTGGCAGACGCCATGGGAGATGAGATGGGCTTAGCATGAAGCATGTTGGTCTTCTTTAAGAGATTAATAATGTACCTGTGCTAAGTGAGGTGGAGGTTTAGAGAAGTCCAATGGGCCTCAACCCCAAGAAAATAGTGCAAGTCACCAAGATCTTTGAATGCCATATCTGATCCAAGGGACGGGATTAACTGATTAACAGCTTGAAGATTAGAACCCGTGATGATGATGTCGTCAACATAAATGAGGACATATAGTGTAATATCTGAACCTTAGGAAATAAATAGCGACGGATTAGACTTAGGTTTAAAAGCCCAATTCGACTAATTTGGAGCTAAGTCGTGAGAACCAAGCCCGAGGAGCTTGTTTAAGCCCATAGATAGCCTTGTTCAGCTTGCACACATGATTAGGATATTGGGGATGAACAAAGCCAGCAAGTTGCTGCATATAGACCTCTTCTGAAAGAACAATATAGAGAAAAGCGTTTTGAATATCAATTTGTTTAATGGGCCAGGCCTAAGAAGCAGCAAGTGATAAATTGTGCGTATTGTAGTGTGCTTTATCACTAGGCTAAAGGTGTCATCATAGTCCACACCTGGTTGTTGGGTGAAGCCTTTTGCCATGAGACAGGCCTTATGTCGCTGAAATGATCCATCATAGTTGGTTTTTGATTTATAAACCCATTTAGAGCCCACAATATTTATTGAAGGGTCAGGAGGGACTAAAGTCCAAGTGTTATTGCGCAAAAGAGCTTCAAACTCACTGTTCATAGCAGCCCACCATTCTTCGAATTTAGAAGCCTCTGTAAAACACGTAGGTTCAGGAGGAACAACTGCATTTTCAACCAAGAGAGCATTGGACAGAGGATATCGCACGAAATCATCAAGATTTAGCCGAGGTTTGGTGATATTATTTTGGAGTCTTGTGGTCATGGGATGGCTACGGGGAGGTGGGCCTAAGATACTTGGTAGATCTAAAGTTGGTGATGAGGACAAACAGTATCCGAAGAAGGAGAGAAGAACATAGGGGAGGGCTCTTGTGAAAGGGATGACTGAGGTATTTGACTTGAAAGAACAACTAGGGGAGAGGAGTCACGAGACGGTGAGGAGACATCGATAATAGATGAAGATGATATAGGAAGGGATGGAAGACAAAGAATAGATGATGTTATGAGTGGTGGTGGTGTCTCAGGTGGTTTTGGAATGGTGCTGGACGAGTGGTGTTTGAAAGAAAAAACATGTTCATCAAAGATGACATGTTGAGAGAGGAATTCTCGGCCAGAAGAAAATCAAGACAATGATAGCCATGGTGATTCACTCCATAGCCAAGAAAGACGCATTGCTTGGAACGGGGTGCTAATTTATGAGAATTATATGGCCTCAAATATGGCCAGTAGGCACAACCAAAAGTCTGAAGCATATTATAGTTAGGATATTGGCCAAACGGTTTCTCATAAGGGGAAATATTGCCTAGGACAGAAGTGGGCAATCGGTTTATCAAGTGGCACGTTGTAGAAAAAGTTGCATTCCAATGAGAATAAGGGACAGAAGCATGATGCAAGAGAGTCAAGCCGGTCTCGATAAGGTGCCTATGTTTTCTTTCAACAGATCCTTGTTGCTCATGCATGTAAGGACAGGAAATGCGATGTTAAATTTCTTGGGCTCAAAATTAAGAGTGAAGCGAGCGATATTCCCGCCCCAATCAGTTTGAATGGCTTTAATTTTATTGTTAAACAAACGTTCAACAAACACTTGAAATTGCTTAAAAATAGTAAACACATCAAATTTCCTTGCCATAGAGAAAAACCAAGTGTACCGACTAAAATGATTGACAAAACAAACATAATATCTATGACCAGAAACTGAAGGAGAGGGCGAAGGCCCCCAAACATCTGAAAACAAAAGTTCAAGAGGAGTACTAGACCTATGCTGAGATAATTCAAATGGAAGCTGATGGCATTTGGCGCATTGACAAGCGTCGCAAACAAAAGCCGACTCTTTTAACATTGGCAACAGGAAGAGCAAATTAATGCAGAATTCATTGAACAACATGAGGAGCTGGATGACCAAGATGACAGTGCCATAAAGAAGGAGATACATGTTCATCAACGAACACTTGAGGACTGGTAGGGGAGTACTAGTGCAGGTAGAAAGGGTAGAGACCGTCCTTACGCAGGCCTTGATGAAGAACTCCTCCTGTGACCTTGTCCTTAACAAGAAAATGTGTGGCATGAAATTCGACAAAGACGTTATTTTGGGTAGTAAACTGACTAATAGACAATAGATTTTTCCAAATATCAGGTACATGTAAAAAATTGTTGAGAGTAAAAGAAGAGAGAGGAGTGGAAAGAGTAGAGGAACCTATATGTTTAATGGCCAAACCTGAACCATTCCCGACTCGTATCTGATCAGTTCCGCAATATTCCGCAATATCAGGTACATGTAAAAAATTGTTTAAAGTACCAGTTGCTATCGGGAGGGCCATCTGGTGCAGCAAGAAAGGCAGAGAATTGATTTTGTTGCTCTGCTTGATAGGTGTGGTCAAACCTATGGTAATAGGTCAATGCCGTATGGCCTTGTTTATGACAGACTTGGCAAGTTGGACGAGATAGGGATTGTTGAGAGTTTCCATAGCCACGACCTCTTCCCCTTCCATGCTTAAATTGCTGAAAAGAGTTTGGTGATCGACCACCACGACCACAATTGGTAAAACAACCACGTACTGCAGCATTAGCCGAAGCACCAGGAATAACAATGTCTCCTGACATCTGTTCAATACTCAAATTTCTTACCCTGTATCTCATACCAACAACTTCCAGACCAATACTCAGTATGAAGGATGAGTCACCATCTAATCCCATGCATGAGAATATTTTGGTAACTTAAAAAGGAGTTGACAATAGCATCCAAGGAGAGGAAGTTGCTACTCGAGGACTCACACCCGCTACCCATAAATTTTTTTCAACCCTCTTTGGAATCTCTACCATCTTACTCTCCCAAAGATCCATCTCTTGAATTATCCATTGTACTTCGAAAAGAAAAGCAAAATGCTTATCCTAAGAAGTTATATCCTATTGAGCAATTTGTTTTTAAGCATTGCTTTTTACCAAAATATCATGCTTTTCTTAGTTTTCTTGATAAGATAGTTGAACCTAAGTCTTACCATGAAGCAGCTAGCCACTCGAAATAGAAGAAAACCATAGAACAAGAATTTTCGGCTCTCAAGAAGGCTTGATGTGTGGATAATGGTAATCATAGCTAAGCCCAAAATAATGGTAATCATAGCCTTGATTATTTTGTTTCTGGGTTTAGCTCTATGATGTGTGGATGGTAATATTATATTATTGTAATCCCTTTTTATTTGTGATGCAATTGTTGTCCCACACATTAGAATCAGGACTCCACTATGCTTTGAGATCAAGGTGAATGAAAGAAACCCCTAGTTCCTCTCCTTTTTCCTCTTTGTTTCCTTCTTCTTCCCTCCTATTATTGCTCTATTATCATAAATTTCAACTAAAACAATTGCCAATGCTAGTAAATTTCTTGTAAGGAATTTCATTTGGTCCATTGTAGATGGTACTGGCATCAATAGAGTCACTTATCCATGGCTTTCCATCTTTCCCATCTCCAAAATGGGGAATAGAATATACACCTCCTCAAACAATGGTATCCTGATTTGATTGTGCAGCAAATTCTTGGAAGTCCACATGTGGTGGAGAAGACATTTTGTGCTGGAGGGATGGTTTTAGAAAGAAAATTAAAGTTCAGGATTATGATGCACCCAACTTGGGTTGGGCATGGCGCATAAGGGCACATACCTGAATCCCTTGTTTTCTATAGAAGCTTGCATGGGAGAGACTACCAACAGCTGCTCTATTACTTTAGCATGGATTAGCTAGCCCCTTCTGTCTACGGTGCCAAGGTGACATTGAACACATTGATCATCTATTCTTCCAATGTGAGCACATTAATTCTCTGTGGAAAAATTTGGATGATAGTGTTGCACTAACCTCTATTAAGATTAGACACAATCCAGTCTCTTCTACTGTATCTTTTACGGCAGATTTGGAATTCTCGTAATTTACAACTCTTTCTAGGACAACACACTATAGCTTCTCGGATTGTTCAACGAGTTCAGTCCATTGCAACTGAGAATGCACATTGTACTTCAGAGAATGAATCAATTTAGTCTAGAAACGACTCTGGTTATTCCTCAAACTGGATTTACCGAAGCATTTCGGATGGGCTTGAGCCTAGATTTTAAGCCAAATAGGACAAGTAAGGCTTGAAATATAAGACCACCTATCAAACGAGCTAGGCTTGGTTTAGTTCAGCGCAGCTCGGTCTGAATCTTATATAATATATAATGTATACTTATATCTTAGGAATCCATTTTTGGTAACCATAAAAATATATATTAATAGATTTCTTCCATGCATTAACACTCCTTATGAACAACCATAAATATAAGTTCATGAATCTTACCAATTCCTTTTAAATATTTAATCTTTGCAAATATTTTTGATATTTTTAAACTAAAAAATTATTCCAAGAAGCTTCGGGTTTGACTTGAAGCCCCACGTTCAAGTAAGTATTAAGCTTGAACCTGAGAAGTTAGCCTGAAGGCTAGACCGAGCTGGGCTTGGGCTTGGCTAATTTTAGCTATATCTTTGGTTGACGCTACTCTATCCCGTCCATTGGACATGTCTAAAATACCAAAAAAAAAAAAAACCCGTCTGTCGAAGCTTCCTTTATTTCATGACTACAATACCCAAAAAGTTTAAAGAATATCTCAAAAAAAATCTTTTTTATCATTCTAAAAGAATGAAAAACTTTGAGTAAATAAATAAATTTAAAATTCCACCCTTATTATTTTACACTCAAAGGTAGAGATGACACTCAGGTCGGATTGCATATCATATACAGATCGGATTAGAAAATTCTAAATTTGTACTTGACCTATTTATTAAATAGGCTAGGATTTAAAACCCAAACCTATCATATTTAATAAACAAGTAATCCAATCCGATCTAACTTATTTAATAAATATATAATCTGCTTAACTTGTTAACCTGTAAATCTATATAATCTATATAACCTACTTCTTGTTAATCTGCTTAATAAATAGGTAACTTGCTTAGTTGCTTTAACTCAACCCGATAGGATTATTAAATATGTTAAAAGGGTCAAAAGATTGCAATATAATCCTGTTCTGGTTATTAAATAATTTAAATAGAACCATCAGTTTATGATTCGGACGTATTTAGCTCAAATCAAGAACTATTATAAGTAAGGCTATAAATGAGTTAAGTTGACCCGTGACCCGACCCGACTCGATCCGCTTAAATCCGACCCAACCCATTTTGGAGGACCCATGGGGCTGGGTCGGGTCTGGATTTACTGAATTTAGATCCGATTCGATTCGACCCGACTCATTTAAAATTTGGATAATTTTGGATTTTCAATCCTATAACTCAATCCGAATCTATAAAATTATTTGGGCCTACGAGCCGCAGCCCGTAGGTGTGCAAACAGTCCTGAAACCACAGATGGGTTGATCCGACCCGGATCTGAACTGGATCCGAATTTTTGGGGTTAGGTCCTGGTTATACGTAGACTCAAGTCGACCCAAATGATCCGACTGGATAATATGTAGCCAGCTCCTAAAGTATTAGGAAAATAACTTCCTTCGTTACTTCCATTCTGTAAAACGGTCCGTAGCTAGCTAATCTGCGTTCCGTTAGTTGGAGACATCACCGTCAAGACCTTGGGCGACCCTGCCTCGCGATAGCCGAGAGCTTGCTGCTTATTGCTCGCCATGGCGGCCTCATCCTCGCTCTCTGCGACGCTCTCCCTCCTCCCTCTTTGCATCCCCTCCTCGCTCAATCCCAAACACTCCCTCTCCTTCTCGCTCCAACCCTCGAAGCCTCCGACCTCCATCCGCTCCCGCGCGCCTTCGTCCGTGGTCGCCGCTGCCCCAGAGGCCCTACACTCGCCCCCCGAAACCCTAGATGGATCGGAGAGCTTCACAGGCTTCGAGGTATTTTGATGATGACCTTTTTGTCCCCTTTTCCTTTGATAAAGGGAGTGTTAATCTATCGTTTATCTGGTTTCAAATGATTGAAGGTCGAGGAGAAATTCGAGGGTTCCGAGCCTTCGCCTCTCGCTGCTGGGGACGACGTGAAGGTATTTTCATCTAATTTTTCCTTTAGTTGCACGCAATGGACTCATTGCACTTCTTTTGTTGTTGCTGCTTTATGTCTTACAGAATGTTTCATTTTGCTTTAGGGCTTTTTTCGAAAATTACCTACTTTATTTTTTAGTTTATTCGAGAATTTAAGATATTTAGTCTGCAAATATGTGTTATTGGAACATATGAAATGGTTTATTTGAATTCCGAACTAGTGCATTACTTGAAGCTTGAGGTTTGTACGTGGTACTTGCGGTTAATATTGTTGGAAATTGGAGTATCAGAACTATTAATTAGATCAGCCATCTGCCTGTGTTTATGATTGTGCAATTTATAGAATAGGAGTTTGTGGCTCAGGACTAATTTGGATCTCATATGAACGCTTTGTTTTTCCTCACTTACATCTAAAGCCTGGCTTCCTGAGAATTAAGCAGATTTAGTTTAGCAGCTGGATTGAATGGGTTAATATGTTTCATGGTCTCTCAAGGCAAATCCTCCTTCAGAACACATTTGACAAGCTCAGATTGGTTAATACATGTCATCCAATCAGCTGGTCTATTTGCTTTCTTTTCCTTTCCCCCCTTTCTTGCGGTAGATTGTAATATTTGTTTTCTTTTTTCTTCCCTATCATGTTGTTGACTGTTCTCTTTAGAGTTTTATGTTTTCAGTTATAGTGAAAAACCTTGAAGTGAAATAAAAGTATAAATAGCATTCAGGGGGGATTACTTAAATCATGGACAAGTTACCTCGTCAAAGGAAGCTTATGGCTCGAAGAGTTGGAATGCCTTTCTTATTCTTCAATTCACACTAAGAATACACCATATCTACTTTAATAATGCTGATCCATGGGTTGCATTGATCTGAAATCATAGATTGGCTTGCATCGACTACATTGTTAAAACCTCTGACCCTAGTATTCTATTACTTATGCTTGGGTGAGCTGTTGATACTAAGAAACTCAAATATCTCTTGATATTAATTTTTCCCTCAAAGGTTAGATGGATTAATGAGAAGATCATGTGGAGTTGGCTGTTTATATTGTAAGGGACTCATGGAATAGGTGACTAGATATATATGTAAGCATTGGTGTGAGAAGAGATGCACTTTCTTTTCCATCCTTCAGAGGTTGGAACGCATTGTTACTATCTACTAAGCAGCATCAATTTCATGGATTGATGACGTCTATAAATTTTGCTATGGGTCTTAAACAGGTCAATATACTGATTATAGTCTGACAATTTGAAGATAATTCAGCTATTAAATTTTCAAACTGGCTCAGGTCATAGAGTTCTTTGCAAAATGTAAACTGCTATAGTTTTTTATGTTTTTTTTTGAGAATGGGAATTTCTCGCTGACACAAAACAAAAGATGGAGACCGAAGAAAATGTTTCTGAGAACAGTCAAGATTTAAAACGTGGATCATGGGCCCTTTTTAAAATGAGGTTCGTTCCTTATAAAATATATAGCTTGAAAGAAGTTATGATAAATATGTAAATATTTAAAAAACTTGACCTGGGCTGTAGCTTGCTTGGAAAATTTGCATTGGAGTTAAAAGATTCCAGGTCACTCCTGTTGTCATAAAATCAGATGTTTGATTACCTGTGTAGACCAGACCCTTTGGAAAATGGATCACACTTTTGTTTGGAAAATTTTTATGCTAGTTATACAGTTGGCCTTTGGAGTGTAATAACCTCATTCTCAATTTGGTAAGTTTATTCAGAGGTTATTTTCCACTACAGAAGTTTATTCGAGTTTGTAAGCTGATCTAGAGCTATCTTCATCAACTTGACTGTTTTGTTTTCTTTTCCTCTACATTCATTGATATTGTTTTCTTTTGTTTCTCTTTTTTCCTTTATCTAAATTTCTTTGTGCATATACTACCTCAACATGGAGAGTCTCGCCTATTGTTTTTTCAAAAAATAAAAGAAAATTTTCTGAAATAAGAAATTTAAATATTAGAAACTTATTTTTTTCAAACCCTATCAACGTGAAAAGGAAGAGGAGATTCTAAAACAAATACAAAATAATAAAGTGTAAATTAGCTTGAAGTATTGATTGCATACTTTAGATTTTGTGAAATTTTGGAGTGCCAACATTTTTAATGCTTGGATACAACATGATACAACACAATTACTCCATGGTGATGGAAAACATGGGTCTTGAACTGTTTTGTTTCTAAACAATAGTGGTCTAGATGCCCTCCTATTTCTGTTGAAGTGTTGCACCTATTTCTTCTTGCTTTATTTGTTCTTATTGTCTGAATGTCAAAAAAAGGTGCCATCAACTTCTTTACTCCAATAATCTGTTAAGTCTCAGAATGACCTGTAGCCCCTAGGAGAAGGCAGTGCACAATAATGTAATAACGGTCACTCGTGGTCCGATTCTTTGGCTTCATAGTACCAATGGTTGAGCTTTCCATTGTTTTCTTTGAGCTTAAGCACATCTTGCAATTATTTATCCAGGAATCCTTCCTTAACAATGCCATGCTATTCATAATCTGTAAAAGTGACTCGTGCATTGTTTCCCTCTTTCTGCTCAATAGTGTCTCCATCCAGATTCTTATATTTGTTGAACATCTTCAAATGCAGTTATTTTCTGGTGGTGGTTCACCTGTCCTACTTAGAAGGCCTTTTCCCCAGTTGCATTCGTTCCCGCATGAAATTTCAAGTGTTTCTCAACAGAAGTTAATAATAAGGAACACTTTTGGAGAGAATCTTGAGGGAATTTTATATGAAGCTGGTTCCACAGAGCTTGTGATCTTGTGCCATGGATTCCGATCATCGAAGAAAAGCAAAACCATATTGAATTTGGCTGATGCGCTTACAGTTGAAAAAATCAGTGTCTTTTGTTTTGATTTTGCTGGTAATGGGGATAGTGAGGGGTCATTTCAGTATGGTAATTATTGGAGAGAAGTTGAGGATTTGCGAGCGGTGATTCTACATTTTTTGAGGCAGAAGCGTGGAACAAGAGCTATTGTTGGGCATAGTAAAGGGGGAAATGTGGTCCTTCTATATGCTTCTAAATATCATGATATATCAAAAGTAATTAATATTTCTGGTCGCTTTTATATGGAAAGAGGCATTGAAGAACGCTTAGGGAAGGACTTTATGCATAGGATAAACGAGGAGGGGTTCATTGATGTGAGGGACAAAATGGGGAGAATTATTTACCGTGTGACTGAAAAAAGTCTAATGGATCGCCTGGGAACTGATATGCATGATGCATGCCTGTCAATTGACCAAGACTGCAGGGTCTTGACAATTCATGGTTCAGAGGATGAAATTGTACCATCTGAAGATGCTCTAGAATTTGCCAAGTTGATAACTAACCACAAATTGCATATTATAGAAGGAGCTGATCATAGATATTTGTCACACGAGTTCCAGTTAGCTAATGTTTTGCTGGAATTTATAAGATCTAATTAATGGGTAGATGTCTATGTACAGGGGGTCCACAGAGCATGTCAGGTTCAGGACCATATTTATTTTTCATGCTACAATGTGGGAAACAAAAACTATATTTCTAATTGTGGGCAGTAGAAATTGTATTGTAGATTGTTGGGCTTAATTTTGTCTTGCTTGGGGGATTTGCAACTGTACAAATTCTATGGGCTTTTCCCCCTTCTCTTTTTTGTCTTATGAGCCTTTCCACCTTATAGAGCTTATATTTTATGGAATATTTATGAAAATAAATAATTAGTTTACCTTTCGATTTCTCTCTTTAACAGGTCCATTTGAGTGGACCAAATCTGCTTCATTGACTTGTTTTCTTCTATGCACCCAATAGTTCAGATTTTTTCAGTGCACCACTTTGCTCAATACTCTTCCTATTGATGACTAGCTACTGGCATAAATACTATGTTTTTGATTCAGTGCTTGCTGGTGTGGTACATGGTAGAGTAAATAACGCAAAAGGTGCATCATTATTTTAGAGTAATGCTGTGTTGGTTTGTCATATCTGTGATTTCCTGTTTCTGTTCACACCTTGCCAGGTCCTATTAATGGTCTACCATATAAAAACATAATTACTGGAACATTGGGGTTTGCTCATGTCATAATTTGTTTTAAAAGGAAACTCTCTCTCTCTCTCTCTCACTCTCTGTCGCACGCGCACCCAAGGCGCATGTGCGCATTTGTGTGTGAACGCCTGCATGTATGTTTTGCACACATTTACACATTCAATGAAGGATATGGAGTTGGCAATTTTTTCAAGCTTCAGATATACAACTGCACATATTTGTGTCTGAAATGCCTTCTGGTATTCAGTCTTTAACATTAACTCCTAAATCTGATGTTTTTACAATCAGATGGCACCAAAACAGAAAATAAGAATCAAGCTCAGGTCCTATTGGGTACCCCTGATCGAGGGCTCATGCAAGCAGATCCTGGAAGCTGCTCGAACCACCAATGCCAAGACTATGGGTCCTGTCCCTCTACCCACCAAGCGCCGTGTTTATTGTGTTCTCAAGTCACCGCATGTGCACAAGGATGCACGCTTCCATTTTGAGATCCGGACCCACCAGCGGCTGATAGATATCCTGTATCCTACTGCCCAAACAATTGACTCACTGATGCAGCTTGACCTTCCAGCAGGTGTTGATGTAGAGGTTAAGCTGTGATATCAGTTGGAGTTGATTATTCATTTTCCTTCTTGTTCTTACTTGCTTTCTGTGATGATGTTAATTTGCATATGGCAGAAACCTCTTTAGGAATAGAAGGATGGTTCTTCATTTCTACTCAAATTACATGTAAAATCTAGAGGGCGTCTGAAAATTACAGTGCAAGGGGCCTTTCACTCTATTCTCACTAACGATGACAGGATACAATCTGAGGCACACTATTTACTTGGCTAACTGGTTTGAGATTTAAATGTAGTTCTCAATTTCAGTCAATGGGCATCCAATCTCCTCGATGGATCATTGTATGTATTCTCGATTCTCAAGTTGGCACTTGTTACTGTGCATAGGTTTATTTAGTTACTCTTTTTGTGTGTGTGTGTGTGTGTGTGTGTGAGAGAGAGAGAGAGAGAGAGAGAGAGAGAGCTGTTGTGTAGTTAAGAATGCGTGCCTTGAGTCTGGCATGTACCTTTGACCTTTCATGCAGCCTGGACTATTCTTTCAATCATAGGTTATTTACAGACATCATGTTTGTCAACTCAAGGCATTTTGTTTAGGACCTTCAGGTATCAAAACTATTTTCTTTGTTGAGCATGCCTATTTTGGTTGCGCTATGAGCCTATGACTACTAGTCGTACTGAGAGTTGTGGTTATATATATAGA
This sequence comes from Phoenix dactylifera, assembly GCF_009389715.1. Taxonomy (NCBI): domain Eukaryota; kingdom Viridiplantae; phylum Streptophyta; class Magnoliopsida; order Arecales; family Arecaceae; genus Phoenix; species Phoenix dactylifera. The sequence goes on along the minus strand of NW_024067836.1, from coordinate 323,597 downwards.
AGATTTAGGCACATTAGTTCGTTCATCCTCCCAAAGTATGGAGAAGTGAATGATGATGTTCCCTTGGGATTTAATGTGATTGATCAAACAGAAGAGTGTCCAAGGAGAGACTTGAATGTTCTATTGAAAGTTCTAAGAAATTTGAATGGTGATCGTTAATGACCAAAAAGAAATGTTGGATGAAACTGATAGATGCGGTAGATGCGCTGGAGATGATAAACGTGGGGAAATCGTTATATTTGGACGCTATTGAAGATTGTGGTACTGAGTTTTCCCAACCTTAATTTGTTAACCATGCATTCAAGCGTTTTTGTTTCCATTTTTCAATTAGCTTAAAGGCTTATGATTAGATTCTGATCCAATCTTTGGCTATAGACCTGTTCATGGCAAGGCCTGTGTTGCCCGTTGTCCAAAGGTCAACACAATTTTTAGACTCAGCTCTGACCTTTGGGCGTACCTTTTACGCCTCAGCCTCGCTCTTACTCAGACTTTGGCCTTAAGCCAGGCCTCGAGCTTTATGACCATTTTTAAATTTTTTTAATAAAATACTTATGATGCTAAAAATATTTTAAAATAATTTTAATAAATAATAAATATAAAAATTTAAATATTGTCAATAATCTACAATATGTTTATTATTCTATTAAATTTATATATTAAAAATAATTGTCAATTAAATCTACAAATATATCAAATATAAATAAATAGAACAAGCAAAATAAAAATAAAAAACGAGCTGGGCTAGGCTGAGTTTTATCCTCCAAGGCCGATCCTGGTGGATCTATTTTTCAGACCTGACCCGCTTCGGCAGCCAAAATTTTGGACCCGAGTCTGCCCAAAAGATTTCAGGCTCATGTAGGCCAGGCCGGCCGTCTGGTCTGTGGACAGAGATCTATTTGGAATCCGTGAACGGGTCTGTTTGGCTATGGCTCATCTTGGAATGTGTTTCCTTGAACCATAGAAAAGAGACGAGTCGAGACGGATGCTCTACGGGCGGAGCTTAGGGCCGCATGGGAGGGTGTCTCCTATGCGCAGAGAGTTCTGGAGGCCTGATGCACTATTCTGGAGGGGCATTCAGTGAAGGTGGTTGAGAGGATTCTACAAGAAGGGTCGGAAGTCACCGACGATCCGATCTTAGGAGACGCCCGGCGGCTTACTGCAGGAGTGCGATGTCTTTTATGCTGTTCATGTGTTCAGGAAGACGAATAGAGCTGCTGACTGGATCGCCTTCTTTACTGCTCAACACTCTTGAAAATTTCTCTGGACCCTAGGTGTACCTGTTCCTCTATTTTTTAGAGTATTTTGGCTTTTGACTCTGTAGGCAATACTCATGCGGGACTAGTGTGAGCTGCTAGTGTAAAAAAAAAAAACGCAGCAGCAGCAGCAGCACAAAAAAAAAAAAAAAAAAAAAAAAAAAAAAAAAAAAACGGGATGCAACTTGTTTGAAAAGATAAACAAATCCTCCGTTCAACACATTCCAATGATTATTATAACGACGGCGTCACCCCAAACGTCACCAATCAATTCTCCCCCGGATCCTCAACAAGCCAAAATCCCCGAGATGTTCCTCCATGGCTACCCAAAGTTTACCCACAAGGTGGGTCCCATCATGTGGAGCGAACTTGGCCGCGGAGGCTCCCAAGCTCCCCACAGAACGACAATACCAACTCGTGGCTGCCCCCAAAATCCATAATTCCATTATTTATATCTAACATAGCTATTCCAATAAAATATCATATTTTTATTTTATTATATTTTTTCTTACACATGAAAAAAATTTAAAAATCAAATAAGAATAAGACTTCTGGAGCCGGTCAATCTCATAACTTTAAAAAAAATAAATACAAAATAATTAATTACTTGATATGCATCATCTAATCATATAGTGTGTACTAATGAAAAATATATTTTAAAAATTATGTACCGATTTACCTAAAAGTATGTATTGGATCACTGCTAGGTGTGTATCAGATAACTTTTTAGTATGTATCAAAAAGTCGACGAGTATGTATCATCGGTTATTGGATTACTAGATAACTAATTTGCTAAATATGTATTATTTAACTATATACTATATACACCAATAAATATAATATTCTAAAAATTGTATACGAACTTATTTAGATGTGTGTTTATTGACTTGCTAAATAATTAATTTATTTGGTGTATATTATTTAGATGTATAATATGTACTATAATTTTTTAAAATTTTTTTAATTATGAAACTCATGACTAGAAAAAAAAACTATTATTTTTGGATTTTTTTTTTAAGATACGGACTAAAACAAAATAAAATAGAAAGCGCTTCTTTTTTTTTTGGGTGCGGGTCTGGTGTCCGCCACGTATAATTTTTGTTCGCCATATGGGCTGCTTGCTTTCCTTTGTTTATGTGGGTTGCGTGCTGGTCCAGCCATTCGCGTCTCTACGTCAGCGCTAACGCCGTCTCCCCCCTCTGGTGACCGCATGGCCTTCATCCCTGCCATCCAATCTTGATCCAGTGCTTGCCATTCATCCCTTATCTCGTCATCATGTTCGCACTTTGCTCCTTGGAACAAAGCACATGCGTTCAAAGTTCGCTTCATATTTGTGCTTCGAAAACTCTTTTTTATTTACAGACGTGTGCCGCGTTACATGTCTACTCTCCTCTAATTTTTCCGGAACCTTCTTTTCCGCTTCCCACTCTCCCTCTAACCTCTAATCCGTTATGTATATATATGTATATGCACCCTTCCCTCACACTTCTACTCGCAACCCAAAACTTCCTCAAATCTTGTTAACTCCACTCTTTCCTTCTCATCCCTTCCCCATCTTTTTGCAGCTGCCCAAGCTCTAGTGCCATGGCAACCTGCGTCGAGAATAGCCGAGCTAAAGCTCCTTTCTGCAAGTATGTGATAGATATCTCCCAGCCCGATGTAATCGATCGTTCCGACTGCGCCGTCCCAGCCGACGACCCCAGCGATGTCGCCGGCGGCGACGATGTTTGGGCCAAGATCAAAGAAGAAGCTCGATTGGACGTCGAGGAAGAACCCGTCCTCCAGAATTACTACTTCGATCTCGTCCTCTCCCACAACTCCCTCGAGTCCGCCCTCGCAGCCCATCTCGCGAAGAAATTAAGCGTTCCAAATCTCATGCCGACCAGCAGTCTCCAAGAATTGTTCGCGAGCATGTTCGCCAAGGTTCCGGAGATCGGGCGGGCGGCGAGGGCGGATCTTCGGGCGGCGAGGGACAGGGATCCGGCGTGCGCCAAGATGGTCCACTGCTTTCTTTATTACAAAGGCTTCCTGGCGTTGCAGGCCCACCGGGTGGCGCACCGGCTGTGGGCGGAGGGGCGGGCGGCGGCGGCGCTGCTGCTGCAGAGCCGGACGTCGGAGGCGTTCGCCGTCGATATCCACCCCGGGGCGAGGATCGGGGGCCGGGGTGCTGCTGGACCACGCGACCGGGGTGGTGGTCGGCGAGACGGCGGTGGTCGGCGACGACGTGTCGATCCTCCACGGCGTGACGCTGGGCGGCACCGGCAAGGAGAGCGGCGACCGGCACCCGAAGATCGGCGACGGCGTCTTGGTGGGTGCAGGGACGCAGATACTGGGGAACGTGGAG